>NC_141756.1:3862500-4112500 GCF_982258835.1 Parasteatoda tepidariorum
ATTCTGTTTCATTAAACATACCCATATTGAAGCAATCACTTCATACTATTTTCGATGATTTATAAATAGCTCTAAAAATATAGCTTACACGGTTCTTTTACTAATCTCTTCAGTGTCGGTATATGCCTTTCAGTTTTATCCATGATTTCGTATCGCTCTTCAGTGCTGATTTATTTCATTTACCGCATACAGAGAACGGTTATTCAGTTAGTTCTTTCATAAAACTTTAACTAAAAACTGTACTTTTTGGTATATTTCTTTTTTTAATCTTACCTAGAATAGAATTGTTCTTGGTAGAAATAAACTCTCTCATGGTGCACCTTTGAATATTCAGAAATACACAACAAACTATAGAATGCTTCTAAATGTAATTTTAAAAAATTTGAATGTAAAGAAAAAATTAACTTAATTTTAGGCACATTTTACATTCTTTTTTTCAAAGTGTCCACTTGTTTATCTCGTAGATAAAAAAAATGCAATATGGTTCAAACTTGTGTTAAAACTGGCTGACATCTGAAGTAATAGAGGAAGATATAAAAAATATAGTAAATAAGCTATTCTAGAGCATTAAATATTATTAAACTGTGCTTTCAAATATACAACATTATTATATCAGAAGTAAAGAGCCTCAAATTGTGACTCTTATAACAATATTAAAATTATTTATTTTTCAATGATCTAGCTTTGCCGCATCTTTGCCATGGATCAAAGAATTTTTCAAGAATAAATTTTAAATTTTTGTAAAATAAATTATATAAAGATTTAGACACTAATCAGGACACATGATTTGGAATTCAGGATTGAACACTTTGTTCTAAACATGTGCTATGATACCGAAAGCTTTGGAATTGAATAAATTGAAGGGGTTTTGGAAAGAACGTAATAGCTTATCTGTACGAAAAAGTGAGAATTAACGATTATCACGGGCCGAAAATGTTCATAATCAACAAGAAACTAGATGATAAAAATAAAACATTTTCATAAATGGTTTACATAATATTGATTTAGTTCGATTTCGTACACACAGAATTAAAGATTATCTGTCATAAATTTAGAATTTGAAGTTATTGTAAAAACTAGCTTTCTAAGTTTAAAAAAAACCGCTTTAAAATGAAAGATCAAAAGTCCTTCTAAGGGGATCCTTCCTCCCCTAAATTAAGCTTTAAATATTTCCTTACCTTTAATAATCAGATAAAAATATATAACGATTTTTTTTCAGTTCTTTTTTTTTTTTTTTTTTTTGTTCAAAAATTTTGATAAGAGAAAAATGGTTAACCTCCATGATTATAATAAATTTCGTACAGCTTTCATGTTATACTGACATCACTGCACACTTCATGCAATCAATTTGAACGATTAAATTAAAAAGTCTAGGATTATTTCTCATGAAAATATTACAGTTCACGCAACGAAAAGGAGAATAAAAAGATGTTCAGTGAGGAGGTACATGAAACTGTCAGATTTCAGAAATTCATTTCCGGAATTTCAGAAAGAGATTTATTCAATGCAAATACGTTTTCCACTCTTCAAAGAAATCCTTTTGAAGAACTAAAACATAAATTTAATTTTTCTATCTCTAAAGAATGTTCTGAATTGATAATTTAGGTAGAGTAATATGGCATTAAAAAGCGTTTTAATTGAAATTTCTTTAAGTATTTACAATCGACTTTAATATTAGAAACTCGATATCTGATTTAAATTATGATATTAAAATGGTACAAAGTGTAATAAAATTAAAATTGAAAAATAATTGAAATGGTTAGTTTCCAAATGCCATTACACTATTGTTTTATTGATGACTAATAATTGATTAGTTTGATGAGACTAATACTTAATTGTTTCAAGTTTTATTCTAGAAAATTACTTGAATATTTGAAGAAATTTTTAAAATGTATGACGCTAGAGTAAAAGAAAATAAGAATAAAAGTGAAAAACAAAAAGAGAAATTAAATAAGACTAATTGACTAATAATATTGAGCGATTACTTTTAAAATACCACAAATACGCTCACTTAGATACATTTTTCTCGTAATAAACATTGTGTTTTCTTCTGGGTGTCCCTAAAAATGGGGCACAGTTGAGTGAAAATAATGGTGAGTGAAAAAATAGTGCAAATTCTTGTTCAGTTTGCAGTTTGCTGCATTTTGCTGAGGCTAAGAGATTTTTATTCATATCAAATTTCAAAATTAGTTACAGAGTTATTTTTTCAAAGGATGACGTCTTCAACTAAAAAAAAAATTATAAGACAATGTTCTCAGAGTCAAACACATATTTGCTATAACTATTTTATGCCATCAGAGGGCAAACGAAACTGACATCTTGGCAGAATTTTCAGTTGAAATGGCTTGTCATGCATTAAAAAACTTTGATCTGTTGTTATTCTAGTCCGAAGCATAGTGTAAAAATACCGGATTAAATTACGGTAAATTATACCGGCTCCCAGCGTTCATTTCCCTGTAAAATGTCACGGAACAAACTAAATCTGATAGTCCGTAATTTTTAAAGTAATATTTATTGTGAAATCACTTAATCACTGTAGTTAAATAATTATTACTTTAAATGTACAGTATAAGACTTTAAACATTAAAAAAACATTGATATGTTGTTTTTCTTGTCCAAAGTATACTGTAAAAAAGCCTGGATAAATTACGGTGAACTATACCAGCTCTCAGAGTGCCGGTATTTTTTACTCTAAAATTCATTTCACTGTGAATTGCTAAGGAACAGAACAAGTTTGATAGTCCGTAATTTTTACAGTAATATTTAGTTTGAAATCACTGAAACACCGTAGTTAAATAATTATGTCTGCAAAATGTAAGGTATAAAATTTTGCAGTAAAATTGAATTTTACTTTAAAATTAATAAAGACACACAGTGTTCTACAGCTTTTCAGCGTAATTTGATCCGAATTTTTTTACAGTACAAAATCTATTATCAAATTTTGTAACAGTTTTGAAATTGGTTAATAAATCTCATCGTATCATAAGCAGATTTCAGAAAACCGTATGTTACTATTTCCTTTTAGTTTTTCTTTAATTGATGTTTCGAATCATCGATCCTTTTGAAAGTATAGTGTTACAACACACACTATTTCTTTAGTGTAGTATATTTACTTACAATAGATTCATTGTCCCGGAACCTCGATTCCAGGATATAAATATTTTGCCATCTTACATGCATCTGTATTAAACACTCTAAAAGAATTATTCTCGTATTCAAATTTAATTCAATTATCATTCAATTTTGTTAAGAATTCACTATTTATTATTGTTTGCCTACCTAAATCAAATTATTTTAATTTAAAAACTCATTTATATTACATAACAGAGTTTCGCTGGGAAAATAATTAGTCTAATTAATCTATTATTATCTGATTAGAAACGTGAGAAATACGCACTCAAATATACGATATCTTACATATTTAAGCTAATTGGAATACACAAAGGAATTACCTGTGTTTACTATTATAATTGAATTTTAGTATTATAATCCGTATTATTTCTATCGTTTCTATTCCAAACGCTGTTAATTATAAAGATTTTTATTTTGTCCTCTCGGGCACGCAGTTGATTATTTATGGAGAGCTGAAAAATATCTTACCTTTAATAGATTTTATTAAACTTTTTTGGTTAATACTTAGATCGAAAATACTAACGAATATCAATTTCCTATGCATGTGGGTCTTAAAAATATATGAAATACATACATAAAATACTGTTTGTCTACAAGCACGTGCTAAATACATTTGCACTGGCTACATTTTCTGTATTAACTTTTAGTGAATTTCAATTATGACATCATTCAATTTATTCAGATTTTTTTAAAACTTATTAAAACAAATAAAGATACTATTTCACGAACCTGCAATCTCAATGTGTTTATTGCTGTTGTTGTTGTTTGCTTAAGTCGCTACACATTGGGCTCTCGGCGATTGTCTTGTAAACATCTCTGAGGATAATCCGAAGACCTACCATCACAATTTTGATCCTCTGCAGAAGGGATGACTCCTCTGCTTCTGTAGCCAAACGATCTGCACGCGAACTCAGTGGACTACAAACGCAAAATTTCAAAATTTGGAGTGCTCAGTCTACAAAACTATTTCAGTTGTATCCGTATCAAAATACTCAGAGACATTTGTATTTCTCAAGTTATTAGATTAAAATGCAATTGTGACAATAAAACTAACTTTCGGTTGATGGTTGATAGTTTTAAATTTATTTCCAATAGTTTTCCAATTAATTTCATGAATTACTTTTTGGCTCAATTTGAATATCAGGTTTGCATTTACTTCTTTAGAGTTTACTCTGCCCCTAATGTCCTAACTGTGACCGACACTTTTATCCATTTATGACGCACCATATTCGCAATAATAATTTCGAAGAATGGCATTTGATGCTGTAGTATTAGAGTACGACGATCTGGAAGCTCTGTAAAAAATGGATACTCAAACATCACAAAACTTTCTTCATTTTGGACAAAATCATTTCCTGGTATATGCTGCTCCTGAAAATTTTCGAAAGTGAAATATTTCATAGCGAGTAAAATATTTCAGCATTCTATTTTTTCCACAAAAACAAAACTTCTATGTACATAAGGTATTAACCTTTTCAGATAATCACTTCATCATGGGCACTGCAAATAGATATTACAACATACTAAGGACAGATCGAACAGAAATTTAAATTGCTCCCTTGCCCGAAGCGGGTTTCGAATCTCGGATCTTCCTTGAACGAGGCCAATTCCTTGATCACCATTCTGTCAACCGGCTTAATTCGTCAGTTAATTTTCGAGTCTCAAATCATTATTCCAGTTTCATCATTCTAATTAACAATATCCCACAATGCATTACGATGAGGTTTCGAGTTGAGGAAGCATTTTCGTCACTTATTTGAAAGTTCGCGTTTCGTCGCAACTCACAAATCACGTGATTCTGTGATGATTCTCAAAATGAACTAAATATTGCTGCTCAAGGTTCGTTGAATCGTCAAAAGTGAGAGTTTCATATACGAGAGTAAAGAAGTCGGCTGAATGATGATTTCGGATTAAGCTTCACTGGTGTGATCTTCTTATTTTTGTGTTCTCGTATTCCAGTTGATATTGTAAGGTCAAGTAAATCGCACGAAATGACGAAACCCAGCACTGTTGACTGAGTTACAATATTTTTTTTGCTTATCTATAATATTGCAATCGTTATCTCATATATGCTCTTTTATATACGCTCTGATTTTCGGTGGCTGCTTAAGCGCTTGGATATTAGAATAAGTATTTAATTAATTTATAAATAATAACACAGGGAAATATTTTTTTTTTACTTTTCGTGATTAACAGATCTTAGATACTTTCGTATCACTGAATTTAAATCTGCGATGGGTTTCTCTCACCTTAACTACAGTTTCTATAATGACATTTTTAGTCTATATTTGGTCAAAATGTACAAGTTTAAAAATGTGATGCATAACAAGGGGTCACGTAAATGTTGCGACTAACTTCTAGGGAATTTAGATAATCAGGATTAAAATTGTAAAGAAACCCATGTCCCGAGATATCATCATATGTCGCTAGGAGAGATTCCCTATTTCTGTTTCTTCGTGTGCTAACGAATAGCTCATAATAAGTAATAAAATAAAATAAAAATTGTAAAAATAAAACAATTGTATTTGTATACAAGTAACCCCTAGAAAATCATTAAATTAAAGATTTTATTTCATTTTTATGAAAGTTTTTAAAAAATGATTTTAGAATTTAATTTACGATATTCTTAATTTACGATAATTTAATTTATGATATTCCGGATTAAATCCACTCATAATCTAACATTTAGTATAAAAAAAATTTTAATTATATTCATATTATAAGATGTTGACACGTTAAAATTCGAAAACGGACAGAAAATTATTGTTATTCAAAGTCAAAGAAATAATAAATCTCAGGATTTTTTTTTCAATACACACTATATTTAAAATAAAGGAAACATATTTTCTTATTTATAAACTTAAATGCCAAGAAATTTCATTATTGTGCGAAAAATGTTTGATTTAGTAAGATCAAATAAATTATTTAAATTAATCAGAAAATCCCAAACATGGTTGACAAAAATATTGTTCTTCAAAATTAAATAAATAGATTATGGCATTTTTCAAATCAAAAGCAAATAGATTTTATAATACTACTTACATTTTTCAGGAAGGATTTAGTCTGTAAGGTACTCTACTTTCGATCATCGCCAAAAACCAAACTAAACTATAAAATATGAACAGGGAACCTCGACCATAGAGGTATGACCTCAAGCTATACTTGGTAGTCTAGAGCTCCATACATAAAATTCTATATCTTTTATGGATTCAGGGTAAGTCAAAATACACCAATGAAACTAAATATGCATCGACTTGTCTATTTTAACAGAACTATCTTCTAAGAAAGGAAAAGTTTGTCCCCAACAAAAGAAAAGTGATACCGCCATCAGAATTCACGAGGCCATCACTAGTCCGCTCTCTCCATGGTTTTCCGGCTTCTAAGAAACAGAAGTAACAAGTTTGTGAAAGCAAACCACCGAAACTCACTGAAATAATTTAAACAGAAGAGGATTTTAAAGTAGAGAGTGCACTCATGTCAGAATAATTATAGTCTTCAAGTAATTAAAAGTTGGATTAACTATTTTTCTGAAAATAGTATGCATACATTACATTTAGTTTTCAGAATTTAAATGCACATTTCCCCCAGCTCTCGAGCATTTTCTTTGAAACCTTTTGAGTTGAACAATTCTCTTTCAACGTCATAGATATTCACGTGGTATATCACAACTGATTCTTAAAAGTAGATAATGGTTCTTCCAATAATATTGGAATAATTTATCAATCAATGACTTTAGCAAAATGAATGTTTAAAAGAGCCTTATGCTTTATAATCCGTAAACGTGTTTGGAAACAGAAATTAGCTATTAAAGAATATATAACACATTAAATTTGAAAATTTGAAAAAATATTGTTTCATAAATGTCGAAAAAAAATTTAATTAAATTTTTTTTCAAAGTTTCCGAAAAAAGTAATGTTTGTTACAAATACTTGTACTTTTTTCCAAACAAGTAACGAAAAAAGAACAAAATTACTAAATTTAAAAAGTAGCGTAGTACAAATAAATGCACGTGCCTTTTACTTTCGTTAGATGTAACGAAAGTAAACGTACTGACATATATATATATATATATATATATATATATATATATATATATATATATATATATATATATATATATATATATATATATATATATATATATATATATATATATATATATATATATATATATATATATATATATATATATATATATATATATATATATATATATATATATATATATATATATATATATATATATATATATATATATATATATTATGAATTTTTAGCACTTGATAATAATTAGGATATTTTTAGAAATCTTGAAGTTTGTAAGTTTTTTTTTTGCATAAATTTTTAAAACGAAATCAATAAATGAATATTTATTTTTTGAATCATTCTTTGTTTTAGCATTTTGCAATAAATTTCATTGCAAATTCAAATTCGGAATTTAAATTTTGGCTGTAATGCCTATCAGCACAATTGCTAAATGAAACTGTCTACTGTAAAACTGAAAATAGTTAACAAAGGGCAGAATTTATGAGGAGGCTTGGCCTTTGTAGTCGGTAAATTTAATAAATAAAAGACAATGAAGGATTCAAATGTACATTCTATTGAATTTAACTCTACTTGGATTATAGTAGCTAGTGAAGGCAGATAACTCCGGTTGTATACATAACACGCTAGCGTTAGCTGTGGCACAACTGTAAAGTTTGAAAGGCTATTTTGTGTAAAATTTACTTATCTGTTATCTTCGAATTATTACTCCGTCAGTAGTTTAAGGCTATTTTTCCAACCCTCTGTTATTATATGAGAAAACACTTTTTAGTGTGTAATATGCGATTTGTATAGCTATTGGGAGTTTAAAATAGTTATTCATGGCTGTTATACTGTATTTTGCCGTTATTTAGCAATCTTTCTCTATGGTAATTTTATAAATGGCTTTTTTATGTTTGAAAAACTACAGCTTCTCTGCATTGTCTATAATTGAAAATTATTCATTGATTTCAATAATTTCCACTTAGGGAAGAACTTTTACTAAATTGGCGAATTTTAAAATTTTGTACGTCTTTTTAAATATTTAAGTTTATGTTTATTCTAAAGATCAGACAATTTTCTATTACAAGATGGTATAAAGGATTGCTTGGAAAGTAGTTTCGTTTTTTTCCCACAGAGGACTTAATTACATTTTTTCACAGCAAACTTTTAGACTTAAGCCTTATAATCATCATAAATTTTTAAAGCTGATATAGGAGGGGATGAATAACAGGTCGTAAGATTGGTGAGATATAAAATTTGTTGAATTCAACCAATCACGATAATTTAAAATCACCAAGTTCATTGCCAATCTAAAATTGGAGCCCTGATAGCTCAGGGGATAGAGCGTTCACCTTCCATTTGGGTGAACCGGGTTTGAATCCCAGCGATGACTGGTCGATGCGAATTCCGCATCCGGCTTGCACCGACTACAGTGCTGACGTGAAATATCCTTAGTGGTAGACGGATCATTTGTTAGTCCTTGCCGTCAAGCTAACCGTTGGTAGTTTTCATGATTTTCCTCTCCCTCTAACGCAAATGAGGGTTAGTTCCGTAAAAAAGTCATCCATGAAGGCGAATTTCCTCCAATACTTAATCCAGGAAATTTTTTGTCTTCTGAATTGGATTCAAAATTACAAGGCTACGGAGTTGAACTTCAGTTGTCGTAATTCCAAACAATTGGATCGGCAGTTCCATGACTGTCATAAAATATAATAAAATAAAAAATGACAAATTTGTTCCTCAGTGTTCTTGCGAAAAAAGATTTATGCCGTAGCAATTGAGTCATTAGACGTTTGTGATTTGCTTCAAACTGCAAGAGACATGTCTATTTTTTGAAGCGCATCAACACTGCTTCCTCTACAATATTTGTTTGGGTTTTTACAAAACATTTTAGATGGCGATATCTTTACTTCAAATGATGAAGCCAAAATTTACATGGATCAGTTTTTTGACTTTTGACAGTAAAGAACAAAAATGTTATGCTACTGCCAGAAAATTGGCAAATGGTTATGAAATAAATTAAAAATCGACAAATTGGTTCCTCATTGATCTTACGGGAAGTGATTTATGCCGTCGCATTAGAGTCATTAGACATTTATGATTTGCTTCTCAAACGGCAAAAAATATATATATTTTTGAAGCAAATCATCACTGAGGACAAGAAAAAGAGTCCTCTACAATATTTGTTTGGATCTTTACAAAACCTTTTAGATGGCGATATCTTAACTTTAAACGATGAGGTAAAATATTAGATGGATCAGTTTTTTGCCAGTAAAGAACAAAAGTTTGATACTACTGTCAGACAAATAGCAAAAGGTATTGGATCAGAATGAATAATATAAAATTCAATAAAGTATTTATTCACTATAAGAAAATCGTCCTTCATTTTTAGAAAGAAAAAAAAACAAAATTACTTTCCGAACAATCTATTAGTTTAGAATTACAGATTTGCTTCGAGTTCAAAGGCTTAAACTGCTCCCTTTTTTTTCCTTGACGTAGGAGCTTCAAAAAACAACTTTTAGTGTAAGCTTCATTAAATGTCACACCCTCGTAAAATTTTCCAAGAAAAAAGAGGAAAGAAAACAAAAAGACAAAAAAGATCGTATATTTAACTTCATTTACCAGTATGCACAAGTGAGAAAAAATCCCTCTAAATCTTTAATTAAAAGTCATCGAAATGAGAAAGATACATCGATGTGCTCTTGAATGAAATAAACTTTTGTGAACTTGAAATTTTGTTTTCTAAAATAGAAAAAAAAACGCTTTTCATGCTCACCGGCATGACAGCTTAAATTTACATTCGAAACTAAAGATTTTTCTACGCAACAAAAGGAAAGAAGTTTGCATATTTGGACATCGGCAATTTCTGGAAGCTAATTACAACAATATCATTATTTTAATTAGTTTATAGAAATTGCCACTATCCAAATACGCAAACTTATTTTCTTTTTGAATCTAAAATATCAATAACATGTTATTTTAGATTTATAAAAATTGTTAGGTGACAAACTGAAAGTCAGCATTGAAAACATTGAATTAATGTTCTGGAAAAAGAAAGAAAAAATCGTTTAAAGTAACTCTTTTTTTAAAATATTAATGTAAAAAATTTTAAAACTTGTTTATTTAATTTATTATACGTAAAAACACGTAAAATTAACTAAAAAAATAGATTTTTTTTTTTTCAAAATAGTTTGCATTATTTAGGTAAGCACAGTATAAAATTTCTAAACAAAAAATCGCTTGAAGATTTTATTTAGAAGGCTATCAACTATGTTCTGAACTATTATCCCAAAATCAGGCGCATATAATACTGAATTAGGGATAAATATATATAAAAAAGCAAATTTTCATTAATTTCCGTACTTTTCTTTGTAAAAAAAGGAAACATTCATAAAATAGAAATACTTCATTTTTCTCTTATTCTGTTGTTCAAAACATGTGTGCTATAATCATAAATACTCATGCGAAATGGTAGACAATTATTTGAAAAACAGTATGAAGTAACGTGTTTAAGGTGGTGTAAAAGGCGAAGAAATCTGATTTTGAGATAAACGCCTTCCAAAACTTAAAATTATTAGTCTATCCGATATTACCACCTTACGCAAAAACCACTATGACTTAGTAAATAATAATTATAATTAGAGTACCATTAAAAACAAAGTATTTTCAAAAAGCTACGATTACAGAGATTTTTAAATTTATAACAAACTCAATTACGAAAATTTTGCGCAAAATCATGTTTTTGCGCTAGTACAAAACCTTATAAGTAGATAATCTTAAGTGTACTTTAAACTCTTAAAATGCAGTTTTTTATTCTACTTAATTTTCTGAATGCGTATTTGTGAAACTATTCAACTGAATTTTTTTGGATATATAAAAGAGAAGATTTTTAAATGTTTTAGTTGAGCGAAAATACTGATAGTTCATTTAAGTTGAAAACACTTATTATTTTATTTAAACCATTTGGTAATTATATGCTAATACAGTAAAGCCTCTTATTCTTTGAGACAAATTCCAAGATAATATATTCTTATGCTATTTAGATTTATTTTAGATATCTTTAGTGAGGAGCGTTGATTCGTTAATATTATATACAACAATAAATTTTTAAACATTATATGTGACGTTAAAAAATTTAGCGTTATCACATAAATGATGGTTTTTTTATATATATTTTTAATATCCTTTGCTGTAAGAGAATATCGATATCCTCTAATCAATTAAAAACTATCCAATCTTTAAAATATCGTTATATTTGTTAACGTTATAGTAAAATGTTATATAAACATTGAAAAGTTATATAAACATTTCCAATGCTTTATTTGCTTAGAAGTATTGTAAAAAGTATATTATCATATGTATTCAGAATTTATATGAAAGCTAATGGAATATTATTTGTATAGAAAAAAAACTTTGTGTGTTCAAGGATTGTTTTTTGATATAAGATCTGAATATAACGTTCTAAGATAAAACTTTAATATATCAAAAATGTTCCAAAGTACTCTATTTTTCCCTAAATTTGTATACATTTATAGTTTTAATATAATTATTGGATAAATTCAGATTCACTCAAGAATACGAATTTTATGCTTTAATGAAAAAACCTGAAAGCTTCATCGTAGACGATATAAATAAATTACATAATCTAAGTGTAATTTATGCAAGTAGTTATATTGTGTCGTTTCATTTTTATGTTAGCAAGTTCAAACTTGAAAAGATTAGTAAATCCGTGAAGTGGAAAGTTAAAACTTATTTTAGGCATAAACTGATGAAATAAGCTTCAAAATATTTAAAATTATAAAACTCTCTGTCATAAATATAATTCCATTTAAATTTCATTTCATTCACAATTATTTTTTATATAATATAATAATGCTCATATTTGTTTTTGTTATAAAGTACAAAATATTTTCCTGAAACTAAAATACACTATTTAAATTTAGAAAATCTTCAATTTTTAATAAATTTGAAAACTGATTTCTGACAAAAAGATATTTATAAAAGATAATTTCTTTTATTGAACCATCTCAATGAGTTATGACTAAAAAATGAAATTTGCATAATTTACTTTTTGAAGTTATAACTATTATAACAAATGTCGCTGATTCTCATTTCAGAATTAATATAGTAATTCTTAGATATCGCTACCAGAATTCTTAACTATATCGTGAATATGTCTCGAGTAATTCACATTATTTATTAGACTGTAAAGTAGAATATCTATTAAGCTGATTTAGAATAAATGAGGCATATAAATTCTAAAATATTGAAAAGACAGCCTTTATAGTGAATATATTTGACAATCATATAAATAGATAAAGCATTATATCAAAGAAGTTTCAGAATCTTTGAATTGCTATACAATGCTCTGTTTAAACAATATTTTTGAAAAATATCATATTTAAATTTAATACCTCGTGTTAAGAAAAATCATGCTTCAAAAAGTTTTACATGTTAACCTATAATAAACTGTATGGCAATGTGTTAAAAGAACATCAATTTCAAAACCATTATATTAAAAATAGTAGTTCCAGTATAATGTGCAGTGCAAAGAAAAACGAATCCCCTTCAATAACTTTTGATCCAATGATTGGATCTTCACGTTCTAGATGACTAGAGGGGGTGATCTCAAATATGCTAATTAATAAGTGCAATCCATAGTTTAAGTTACGAAATAAGACACAAAAACGCACTTTCTTTGAATAAGCATGCTTTTGTTTCAACGGATTCCCGATCCACAATATATATAGAAGACAGCCACAATCTGGGAAATATGATCTCAATAGCTTGATCTGTAGAGCGCACCGAAGTTTAGATCTCTTAATGTTAATTTTACTTTTTGTGTATACCACTATATCTCAAGAACTTCTTAAGAAAATCGAAAAAATTTTACACTCAATTATAAAATTCATTTATCCAAAGATAGTTCTATGCAAAAAGAATTTGCAGCATTTTAAAGAACATTTATATGACAAAATACAAAATTTGAGCAAAATCGGTCGAATAGTTCCTGAGAAATCGAATTTTAAATATCTATCTATTTGAAATTTAATTTCTCAGAAGTTATTTAACCAATTTTGCTCAAATGTTGTATTTTATCACATAAAATTATATTCCTTTAAATGATGCGCAAAAGTTTGTATACCTACAATTCAAATTTTGTTTTACCTTTTTTAAATAAAATTAGAGATAATAATAAATATTTACAAAAAGGTTTTTTTTTTTATGTAATTTTCTTTGGATAAACAAAAGTGTGCAAAAAGTTTTCAAATCGCTTAAAAAAATAGCGAAATATGAAAAAAGTAAAATTAACGTTAAGGATCCGAAGTTTGGAGCGCTTTCTTGACCGAACGATTGGGACAATATTTCCCGGATTGCGACTACCTCCTAAGTCAGAAATCCAAATCCATGTCTGATTATTTCGTAACCTAAAATATCATCTGCACTTAATAATTAGCATGTTTGAAATCACCCTCCCCAGTCATTGAAAATGATTCCTAGCACGTAAAGATCAAATTATTAAATTAAAAGTTACCCAGCGTTATCCATTTTTTTTATTGTTCCCAGTACATTCCTGGGTCATGTCATATACCTGCAAAAAGTTTTAAAAAAAAGTTTCAAATCTTTGCTTTCCTTTAATATTGAAAGTTTTTTTATGTAAAGTAAAACGAAAATAAATATTCTCTTGAATGCAGGGTTTAAATACAAAATTTGCTTTTTTTTCTTAATTAAGGTTTTTTTTATATTTATATATATATTTATATATATATATATATATATATATATATATATATATATATATATATATATATATATATATATATATATATATATATATATATATATATATATATATATATATATTTATATATATATATATATATATATATATATATATATATATATATATATATATATATATATATATATATATATATATATATATATATATATATATATATATATTTATATATATATATATATATATATATATATATATATATATATATATATATATATATATATATATATATATATATATATATATATATATATATATATATATATATATATATATATATATATATATATATATAAAAATAAATACAAGAAAACACTAAGAAAATTAAGAAAACAATAAGTAACATTTATTGCGCTTAAGCTGCAAGTAAACAGCACTCATTAGATAAGTTCAAAATGAAGAATAAAACAAAGAAAAATTCTTTGTTAATTTTTCCATGTGCAAATCCATTTCGGGCAAATCCGTGTTAAAAATTATCTATTAAAATTTTTTCTTTGATAATTTAAATAATTTTTCTATGTACTAATCCATATCGTGCAATTCCGCGGCTAAAATTATTTACAAAGCAGGCAATTTATGTTTCTCTTTTCTATTTTATATTTTTTCTTAAATAAACATCTATCTTCTAAAACTATTTATGATCAATTTTTAAAATTATCCAGTATAATATTACCTTGTGCACATCCATTTCGGGCCCATCCTTGGTAACTAACAAATCAAAACTCAGAATAACAAATCACTTCAGCAGTGCAGTAAGAACGACACTTTAGAACCCTTTGGTTACACTCAATTTGCGCTTTTGTTTTCATCTTTTGTTTTCATATTTTGTAATCTGGCAATCTTTCTGCGAAAACATTTTTAAATCATTCTTGAAAAATAACTGTCCAAGTAAGTTGTTATGATTTTGCTACTCGCTTTATAGTCCCCCCTTTTTAATGTTTTTTATTTTATTTTTTCTTTTTATTTTATTTTATTATCTGTTTTTACATGTTATATTTATTTTTACGTAGTTATTTAATAAAAAAAATTTTTTGAGTGCTCCTCACACTATTGTATTAATATATTTTGCTTTGGCTTTATTGATACAATATCAGAAAGCACTCTGTTTTGCGGATATAATTGTGTGGGCTGAAGAAAAGATTATATCTTTTTTTTCCGGCTTTTTAATTAACACTTCACTTTTTTTTTTTTTTAAATAAAATATTGTTTGTTGTTTTTTTTTTTTTTTTTTTTACTTATTATTTCCCACCCCCTTTTTTTCATATGTCTATAATTTTTCTTTGTTTTATTCTTCATTTTGAACTTATATATATATATATATATATATATATATACACTACCAGCCAAAAGTTTAGACTCACTCGTGAATTTTTTAAAATAGACAAATAACAATTAAAAATGATTTCTGTTAAACTGAAAATTACATGAAAGTAACTTTATTTTGAGAAATGTAGGTACGCTTATATGGTAAGAACTGTAATTTCATGCATAACTTATGAATTTCGTCCAATCTTGGATTCTTCGAAATATCCTCCTTTAGCCTTTATCACAGCAGCACATATTTTTGGCATTCTTTCCACTAGTTTTTGCAATGTTCTAGCTGATATCTGGTTCCAGCAACTAAGCAAAGATTCCCAAAGCTTGTTTTAATTGGTACAATTCATTTTTGTAACATTTCTATCGAATTCATCCCACAATAGCTCAACAGGATTAATATTAGGGATTGAGGGGACCAATTCATGTATTTCAGTACTTTTTTCTTTTCTTTTGATGCAATGTAGTTTCTACACAATTTCGGTGAATGTTTTGGATCATTATCTTGCTGAAAAACAAATCCTTGACCAACGATTCTCTGTCCACATGGAAAAGCGTAACGCTGCAATATTCTGTGATAATATTTTTTATCCATGATACCCTCTATTCTTTCAAGATCTCCAACTTTATCAATGGCAAAACATCCCCAAATCATGACTGAACCTCCACCATGCTTCACAGTTGGTAGTAAACATTGACTTGTCATACGTTCACCAACTAAACGACGAACATACTGCCTTCGTTTGCTTCCAAACAATTCAAATTTTGATTCGTCCGTGAAAAAAACCTTTGACCACTGCTCTAAAGACAAGGTAACATGTTTTTTAGCCTATTGCAGTCGTTTTACTTTATTTTGTTTTTGCAAAAGAGGTTTTCTACCAGCGACACAACCTTTTAAACCATAGTCACGAAGTCGACGTTGTACAGTAGATACTGACACAATTTTCTGCCAAGTAGCATTCAATTCCTCGCGGATTTCTGGTGCTGTTCGAGTCCGCTGCCGTTTTCTTTGAATGCAGATAAACTTGTTCTCACCTTTGGACGTTATTCTAGGTCTCCCTGATCGCTGGTGGTTCTTATTTTGGTCAGTTTCTTTCTTCCTTTGCAAAGTTCTGACAACAGTTGTCTGAGAAACATTAGTTTTAGAGGCAATTTGACTATTTGAATAGCCTTCTGCATGAAGTGCAATAATAACCGCACATGCTTCCACATTTTTGATCCATATTTTTGTAATAAATTGTATAAAAGAAATAAATTTTTGCTTTTAATATATATCAGTTGTTCTGGCTAAATAAGGCTATTATATCAATATTTAAAGTTTGTCATGTACATGAACATAACTTATAAATAACCCATAAAAGAAGATGAAAGGTAAATTGTTTATAAACTAAGATTTAATTTTTTTTTTAAATAAATTGCACTTTAGAATAGGTACTTACATGCGCTTTCATTCATTTCGTTATCAACTACAGAATAGATACAAATTGAAAAAATAATGGACAGTTTTAAAAGAAAACAGAGTTTTGAGATGTTTGTTTATGATTATGTTTAAGTGAGAAACATTTAACTATTTTTGAAAATTTTGAAATAAATGCAAGTGAGTGTAAACTTTTGACCGGTAGTGTATATATATATATATATATATATATATATATATATATATATATATATATATATATATATATATACCACATAATATTCGAAATCAATTCAATCCGAATGGAAGGAAATATATAAAAATCAAGATTTCACTAAACAACCATTTTCTTACACTCTAAGAAATAAACCTCACACTTTTGACCATTAAGCAACTCTTGAATTTTATCTCGCTAATTTTGAGAATCATTTCGTCACAAAATCAATTGATTTGTGACGATTTCTCAAATGACGAACGAAAATGTTTCCTCAACTCGAAACATCATCGTATAGCATCGTGGGCGACTGTTGACTAGAGTGACGTAACTAGAACTAGGACATGATGATGAAAAATAAAATTGACGACGTAAGCAAACCGAGCTGAGTGGTGGTCAAGTTGATAACTAGAAAAGTTCGATACATTAGGCATTCCGAGGTGCTTTTTTTTCTTGAAAATAGTATGGCGGAATATGTTTTTAACTTTGATTAAATTCGTCTCCTCGAAGAAGTGATGATAGTTATTTCGTCACCCAGAGAAAATGTTTCCTCGGAGTACATACCAGGAGACGGTTTTATAAAATATGTAGAAAGTATCTTGAATTTAGTATCTATTTTTGGCAGCGTTTTAAGGCATAATAGATTAAAGTTTTTGCTAATTTCATACGTTGCACACTTTAAAAAGAATGCTACCCTGCATATAAGGCTAGACCAAAATAGTTTTTTAATACTCAATGAGCGAGAGGAAAAAAAACTTCAAAAGGAGTTCCCATATTTAGAAACACAGTGAGCTTCTTTTTGAAACAAGCTCTCTCTTTAAGAACAACATGCAAGAAAGAAATGTGTAAACTTTCAATTTTTTTAATTACAACACAATTAAGTAATACTATATAAGTATTGTCTAAATGAATTAAGTAATATTGAACGGCTGCATAGATTATGTGTTGTCGCTTTAAAATGAATTTCAAACACATTGTATGAGTTGGTCAAAATTAATAAAAAAAAATAAATGTCCAAATTTTGCATGCTAAAAGACAGTACTTATACTAGGTCAGTCAGGTAGAAGATCTCTAAGAAAATAAGTATGGTCCGAACTACCCGAATATGGCAAAATTTACCATGTTTCTGGCTCTGTGGGAACATCGAAAAGCTCGGCAATTTTCGCCAAAATGCTTTGGTAATGAGTTTGGTAAAATTAACAGTAGGATATATTTTTAATACGTGATAAAATTTTGAAAAAGTGGTAAAATTTGGTAATTTTATCATGATGCCTTAGAGCATGGCATGAAACTATTTATTCCGCAAATTTACCTCCATTTTTATATTTTTTATAGACAAAAAAGAAGTTTAATTTTGAAAGCAATATCATTATCCTGAAAATCCTTGCCTTATGAACGGAAAAGCTACCAAATTTAGGGTTTAAATTTCTTATATTTTGGCTAAAAAGGGTTTTTTTTTTTTACCAGAAATGTCATTACCATACATTAAGGTAATTTAACCAGATTTTTTTTCCTCCTTTCTAATTCAACTGTTTTCTTTCCTTTTCTACTTATTTATTTTGCAGGGCAAAGCAAATGACTGCCATCTAAAAAGAGGTGAAAAAAAATTATCAATTAATTTGTACCAAAAACCACAAAAATTAAACACACTGTATTATTAAAAGGATTGAAATTTAATGTAAGTTGAATACTTCGTAAATATATAACAATTAACGATATCGATCGTTAAGTTAAATGCATTTACAAAATTATGTATTCACAGAGTTCTAATCAATTTAGTATATCTGAAGCTAAACATATACAACTCAACTCATTTCATATGAAACTTATTCTATTGAATTATTGATATAGTATAGTCTTAATAAGTCCATTGGATGCATAATTATTTTATGCTACAGCAAACTATTTAATGATGTTTCATTCTCGTATTACAACAGAAAAGCTTTGAGCTTCTCCAATTATTTATTCCAAATTAGACAAGAGAATTATAATAAGTAATAAGATGTGAGCGTAATTTGCAAAATTATTAATGTTTAGCACAGCAAGCTAACATTTGCTTGTTTCAAAGCTTTTGCTAATCTAACTGGAAATTAGATACAATCAAACTTTTTCTAAACTTTTAAGATTTTAAATGCAAGTCTTTTAACAATTTTCAGCTAGGAATGTGTGAGAAGTGTATTTTGCGAACCAAGCTGAATTTTTTAAATGTTCAGTTTCTGCAGTTGCTAAATAAAAATTTTTTAACGTTATGCCTTTTTTGCTTCATTTGCGGAGATATTGGTGAAAATGTAGATGATAATACTTACAAATTGTATCTAAACGCAAATAAAAATCATCAAATTGGCGATAATGATTCAAGCTAGAGGAACCAAAACATTAAAAAATATGTAATAAGATATTAAAAAATATGTAAAAAATATCAAACACTATCTTGCTAGAATTCTCCACTATAAAAAAATCTAGATCAAATGGCGGTAAAAAGTACTGGTGCTTAGGGAGCTGGTACTTTTGACTGTAAAATCCATACCGGAACATCTTACAGAACAAAAAATCTGAAATACCGTAATTTTTGCAGTAATACTTACCGTAAATTCATTGTATCCAGGTAATTGAGCAAACCATATTGTTTGCAAAATTTTTGCTATAATATTTTAGTGTAAAAATGGATTTTACGGATGATGCACCCGAAGAGCCGGTATTTTGTATCGTAATTTGACGCGGAATTTTTTGCAGCGTAACTTATCAAATGACTTTTTATCGTAAATACTTTTACGATGCAGAGTTGTTGAGTTACTTTAGAATTTATAACTTATTAAAATTTATTACTTAATAATATAATTTTAAATTCATAATATAATTTTAAAATATGATATTTTAGTTTTATTCTATAAAAACGCAAAACTTCAAATTAAGGAGAAAAATTTTAAAATAATCTTTAACAATCGAAGTTACGTAAATTATCTGTAGAATGATAAAAACATGATGACGCATTTAGTCTAAAAATTATAGTTTTTGATAATGTATATCTTATTAGTTTCATTAATACAGAATTTTAATTTTGTAAATGATTTTCCTTACCTAAAAACTATTTTTAATAAAAAGTCCTCCGAAACCTTTCTTGTACACTGTAAAAAATTGCGGATAAAATCATGGTTTAAAATACCACCAATTTGGATGCATAATCCGTTGAATCCATTTTTACCGTAATATTTACAGTAATGTTTATTTAATTTGAGTGATTTTGTAATTTTAAGGAAATTTTTACTGTAAAAATTACGGTATATCAGTTCCGTTATCAGTAAAATGTTCCGGTAAAAGTGAATTTTACTGCGAAAAGTACTGGCCTGCCGAGAGGTAGTACTTTTTACCGTCATTTTGACAAGATTTGTTTACAGTGTAAGTTGAACAATGTTGTAAGAAAAGAAATTTTAAAACGTAGAATAAATGCAAAAAGCCCTATGTGTATAGCTTTCATATCTGCCACAAAAAATTTACCTATTTTGCATCTAATTGTATTCCAACTGTACAGCGTTTAAAAAGAAAGCAGACATGAGGATTACTTTCATTATAATGATCGAAGTTTCACACTTTAAGCCTTAATCTCGATGGTTAGAGGGTCTAACCTTTACATTTGCCTTTTCATTAGAGTAGACAATATTTTAAAATGTGTGAAGTCAAATGCAAAAATGAACTTTATCTAGATTTTGTGAACGGATTTGGTTTCCTGATTCCCAACATATGTGATAGAAAATATGTTCCTAATAGTTCAGGAAGAAGAACTATCAAAAGTTTGAACACTTTAATTACATTATTAATTTAGCATATATTCGGAACTAATGAGAAGAATCAAAATATTTTTGAGCATAATTGTAAGACTTACTCATCAAGAAGCAATTCCACGTAAAAAAAATATTTTCTGTAGTTGTTTTCTATTTATTAAATGAATAGGGTCGGAACAAGTTTCGAATTATAAGGTGTACAAATTTTTTCTCTAATTAAATTTAAGTAGTGTCAAATGGTGAAATACCAATTTTTAAAACAAATCGATTGCATTGCTCTTGGGGAAAAAAACTTCTTCGACTTTATCTCTTTGAAATTTTCTTGCCCTATAGCCTTCCGGTAGATTTTTGTTCAAAAATTTACATTTTACGAATTAAAAGTACTTATTTTAAAATGATATAAGCTATTGCATACATTAGTATTGAAGGAAATGTTTCGACCATTATTAGGTTGAAAACAAATAAAATTGTAAAAAATAAAAAAATAAAAAATAATAAATTATTGTTAACGTTTATATAATATGTATTATGTCAAATTTATACATTGTCAACTATATACATTATCAAATATAAATCTGCATTGTGTCAAATATATACATTGAATTGAATTCTTAATAAAACAAAATTTCTATTGTAAAGAAAGCAAATTTTTGCAATATTAAATTATGCATTTTTAACTTAAAAAATTCAAAATTTGAACGAATTGTTCAAATATATTTGAATATATTTGAATATAATTGTGAAATATATTTGGTTCAGGTCAAAATTATGATATGTGGATGAATGAATGAATGTATGAATAGGTCCGTCCTATAAATGGGTTACGCCACTAGAAAACAAGAATAATCTCACCCCTTGCCTTATGGCTTACGACAACAACAGCAAATACTGCTTTTGATTTAGCTTTTGATGAGGGATTTATCTCCTATGGCCTGTCGTTATTCATATGATTTAATATGACAAATTTATGATTTTACTTGAAATGTCACTTGGATAACAATATTTTCTTGATTTTGCACCACGAAGTTTGCAACAAAATATTTTTTTTTCTTATGTTTCGCATTCAGTTTTCACCATCTGCTTCAATCAAACATCACCCATTAATTTTTTTTTGTTTCTGTCATATTCAGCAAAAGTCTATCTCCTTCAATTGGTAAATCTACATTATCCATCACAAAAAAATGCTGCCAACTTTAAAAATAAACATCAACATTCACATTTAATTTACCAGTTAGGATGGAGATATTTCTACTTAGAAAAATCATCCAATACTCTGAATCATGTTACATCATATCATATTAAGGAAAAGAAGCTATGCAATTTTGAAAAATAAAAATTTTTCCCTTATTCGCAACCTGCCAGCAGGTATTTTATCCGTCTAAAGAAAAGTTATGACAATCTCAAATCCAATTTAAACTAAGAAAAGTGAAATCTATCAATGATCTTTTTAAAAAAAAACTTGTTATACTTAGTAGTTAAAATGAGAGAATGACGCTGATAAAAATTTAAAAATATTCTACGAATAAAGATTGGATATAAGTTGATTTAGAATTTTTATTTTTATGGCTTTCTCTAAAATGCAATAAAATATCGCATCTGATACACTAATAAGTAGAAGGAACGGGAGGCATTTATGTTATTACAAGTAATAAAACATTTTTATTGCCTTTCACACTCGTAAATTTAGACATTACTTAAATATAACTATGGCGCATGTAGAAAATAAGGTTAGTAAGTTATTATTCTAATCTTTTAAATCTTCTTTTAAATATTGATCTGTCTCTTCTTGTGTATATATACATTAATTGAAATGAATAAAAAGCAAATATTGGAATACAAAATCTTATACATGAAAGCTTTTATATAAGACAAGTAAAAAATGCAATACTATATATATATATATATATATATATATATATATATATATATATATATATATATATATATATATATATATATATATATATATATATATATATATATATATATATATATATATATATATATATATATATATATATATATATATATATATATATATATATATATATATATATATATATATATATATATATATATATATATATATATATATATATATATATATATATATATATATATATATATATATATATATATATATATATATATATATATATATATATATATATATATATATATATATATATATATATATATATATATATATATATATATATATATATATATATATATATATATATATATGCATATTATATTACTATATGTATGTTACTATCTGTACAGTGCACCAACAAAAATGGATAACCCTGAATAACTTTTGATCTAATGGTGAGATCTTCAAGTTGGGAGATCTCATTCTTGATGGCACCTCAAACATGCTAATTCGTTAGTGCAGACAATATTTTAAGTTACGAAATCAGACAAAAAAACTTTCTCTAAATAAAAATTACTTTTTTTCAACGTATTTGGATTTCTGACTCCCAAAATATAAGGAGTAGCGGTAATCTGAGAAATATAGACCCCATAATTTGGCCAGGAGAGCTATCCGAAGTTTGAATATCTTTATTTAAATTCTACTTTTCGTGTATTTCACCATATCTCGAAAAAGTTTCAAGCGAATTGACACATTTTCGCGCACAATTATAAAATTCGTTTATCTGAAGTCACCATGCGAAAAATAAATTTTAGTAAATATTTATTATTTTATTTAATAATAGTCGAAATAGCTTTGAATTGTAAGGTATAAGATTTCGTTCCCCATTTTTAAGTATGTAATTTTACATGGTAAAATGCAAAATTTGAGAGAAATCGGTCGAATAGTTCCTGAGGAATCGAATTTTAAATATCTGACTTCTTCCTCTCTCGCAATCAATCTAATTGAAAATTTCGAGTGAATTTAAGGATCAAGAGCTAAAATTGGCTCTTTCACCCACTGTTGAAATTTCAGTTCGTAATTTCAAAAGGGATCTAAAGTTGCAAGAGACTTACTCAGAGGGCAAACTCTTGATTTTATTATTATAAATTCGCTAAGATGAAAAGACTCAAATCGTCAAGTCCAATAAACCCTTTTTTAATTAGTATATCAGTAAGTTCAGACAACTTTTGCAGAATTCATTTTTAATATTTGACTACTTCAAATTTGTTTAAGGATCCAGTTCAGACAGGAAAGAGATTCGACTTCCTTATGATAATCTCCAAAAATTTACATGAACGCTACTTACTAGTTTATTACCTAACTTAGTTTATTACCTAATTATGCTATTAGCTAGTTTATTACCTAAAATGCGTTCTGTTGAATAAATTTTCAATTTTCATTTTTTTTTCCAATTTCAAAGTTTTAAAAATGCTTATAAACTTGAAATTTAATATTAGGTAACAAGGTTTAATACCGCATATTAACTTTAATTAATGAGAAATATTAAAAAATATTGTTTAGTTAGTTAATAAAGAAAACACGCATTTATGTAATTTTCCTTGAATCAACCTGGAGAAAGTTGAATCCCTGTTTGTTAGAAGAATAATCTTAAAGTTTAAAGGTAAGATTACTTATAAAATCTGACATTCAATTCGGCAATAGAAAAAAAAGTTTCTAGCATTACATTTTTTTTCTCGCAAAGAATTTTTTTAAACTAGTTCTGAAATATCTGATTGTCAAATATTATAACAGTAGAAACTTTGTTTAAAATAGATTAAACGAGAACAAAGTTGCTGCAGAAGCTTTTAATACATAAGAATTTCTAAACAACATGTATAAAATTCGACAAAATCGAACCCATAAAAGTGAAATTCAGATGTCAGATTAAGGAATGTATAATAGAAGATTGTTGACTTTATAACACTTCTAGCGGAATACCCTTTCTTAATTCGACGTTAAAAAGCAGAAAATAATCAATATATCAGTTTTAAGCTTCATTACGAAATCGTGCTCAAGACTGAAATACATATACCAAACGAATTAATAGAGCACAAATAATTACAATATTTTTTTTATTTATTATTATATTTTGTCCCTCCCGATGGCTTTACTCTATTAGATTTAGAAAAACTTTTTTTTTGTTGTTCATCCCATCAAAATAAAGATTAACTGTACCCGGTATCATTTGACATGATCGAGGCGAACTCATTATAGTCACAATTTACCACCATCAAGCAATTTTCTCTGGTACTTATCCTTTTCGAGGGGCCATGAAAAAATCTCTTTCCACAGTATAGTTGCAATTTTTCACATTTCTCCGAAACGAATTAGTATACTATTTCTAAATTAATTTTGCTTTTTAGTGCACAGCTCCTTTCTTTCAATTAATGCCTACTATTAAAATTAATTTAGCATCAATAGCGTCAACAATGGTTTTGCATTCGAAATGCGAAATGGTTAGGAGAAGCGTAATACCCAGTATCATTTGACATGCTACGTTCCTCCTTAACGTAACCATTTCGCCATTAAATTTGCGTTTCAGGACATAGCTTAAATTTTTACTGCAATTAGTAATTATTATCAAAATTATTTAAGTATCAATGATGTCATGAATTGGATGGCAATTTTTAATGCATCTCCTAAATAAATTTATTCCAGTTCTCGAACATTTCACTTTTTAGCTTATAGTTCAATTTTTTTTATTTCAATGAGTACTTATTACGAAAAATAATTGACGTCAATAATGGCCTGTCGATATTTCACGTTTCTCTTAAGCGAAATTTCCATTAATATTGCTTATCTGTACATAGTTTAATTTTAATTAGTACCTACTACCAAAATAAAATAAGCTTCATTTACATCAAAAAAATTAGGACGAGATTTTTTTTCTTTCGTAAACGAATGAGAGCTATTTCTCCATTAATTAAATGAATCAATTCATAACTTATTTTTTTACTTCATTTACCGTTGACTTTAAATTACTTAGTTTTATATAATTATGCTTTCAAAGCATAACTTTAAACAAAATAAACACAGGGCTTCAGGTAACTTTAGAAATACTTTTTTCTTTAAATTTATCAAAGATTTGAAAAGAACACTGTCTCTTAGGTACTGTTTAAGATTTGTTAATTTTTTAAGAAACATACTATATATGACGTGCATCTTTTTAACGAACTCTTTTTGCTTGAATTAGACTTATATTAAAATTTTATTTATACTCAAAAACGTGCGTTACATTGCATTAATTTGTAAAATACTACTTTACCATTTTGAAGTCGGCTCTTAGGAGTATTCCAGTGGCCCAATTTCGTCAAAATTTCAATTTTTTTTCTACGGCAGCACTGAACATTCGTTCTTCACCTAGGAAGATACCGAAAGTGTTGCTCATTTAAGGTTTCCCAGCAGGCACCTGTGAATGTAAGTAACAGAGGCACACTGTCACTGATACCCGTTTATAGGGTGGCCACATTTACACATCATACAGCAGAGAACAACACACAGAGTGCATCATCCGTGCCCTAATTGGGGTTCGAACCCGCAACCATTGGCTTCACAGTCAGGCACGCTGACCGCTCGGAAACCTGGCCGGTGATTTCAATATATTATTTAGATAAAACTCAATGATTGAAAACTAGTTGAAAAAGATTCTATTTTGGTGCTATCATCTACAAATTGTCTGTAATAAATAGTGCAAGAACAAATATTAACAATAGAATAACCATTGATAACAAAGAGAGCTGAACAATAAAATTTAATTAACTGTGAATGATAAGCCATTGTAACAATGGAATAGAGACAGTTACTAAAGGATACTAACATTTATATATTGAAAATATAATAAGAGATTGTAATAATAAGACGCAAATAGAAATAATGCGATATTTTAGAAAAATTCGGGAGTGCGAAAATATATATAAATTTTTAACATATTTGAAAATAAAAACTGATGTTTGAAAACAAACTTTACTTGTAAGGAAAATGCTAATAAAAAATTATTTTTCTTACCAGAACAGAGATTAATTTATCCTAATGGAAAACTGATAATTTATCAAACAACCCAAACAGATGTTGTTCTACTTCAACGAACATGAGAAAAAATAATTATGATAGCAAAAGTGAAAAGTCATGTTCCGCTCTTCGTGTCATTAAACATTCTGCAAAAAGAAACGAAGCAAATTCTTCTTAAAACGGAAAATAGCTATTTATTAGAACCTTTTTAAAAGTAATATTCTTTATCAGTTATCTAAATTTAAATGAACAAAAATTGCAAATTTTGGAGAGAATATCTAAGTTTAATTCTTAATACATTAATCATCAAAAAATCTAATAAACTTTGTTAATCTAATGAACTTGAATTTTTTTAATATTCATTTTGAATAGTAAAATTACCAGAATATTAAAAGTTTCATTCATAATTATTTAACACCTGACGTATGTTATAAAAATAACATGAAAAAACTATTTTTATAAGTATTTATTAACGAAGAGTTAAAGAGGAATCGTACGTGTCAAGTGGCTTCACAAAATTTAATGAAGAAAAATCCTTCAATTTAGAAATCCTGAGAACTGCAAAACAGAAACCAATTGAACTAAAATAACGTAACCAGTTGAGTAACCAATTGAACTGAAATGGAAATAAATTGATCACTTTCTACATAAACCTGAGTTTGCTTGGAGTCTTCCTGAGAGAATAAAGAGTTATTGCTTGGATAATAGAAAAAGAGGAAGATTTAAAAATACATAATGAAGGACGATTGTAAATTCATTGAAGACTATATTTAAAAAAAATGGATTATAAAACCAGAAATAGAAAGAGAGCTATAATCGAAGTATTTATGGGAGGAAGTTGAAACCTCATCTGGAAATTGTCCAGTATCACACTATTAGAAAGTAACACACTATTAGGAAGTCTGTCGTGAGAAAATCATTAAAATTTGCCCCAAATGGCCTCGTGCAGCCCATACCATAAGAAATTCAAACTTTTAATTAAAAAAGACAATGACAAATCAGGGGAATACGCCGGCCAAGGAAGAAGTTGTACCTGTCAATGCAAGGAAGGGTTGAACAGTCCTGGCAATATGAGGGCGGGCATTGTCCTGTTGAAATACAGCACCTGGCAAGACTTGAAGGGAGGGAACAGCTTGGGGCTGTAGAACTTCACTGATGTACCGGTTGCTGTTCAGATTACCCAAAATTCGTAACAATTGAGATCGTCCATGATATGCTATAGCACCCCAGACCATTACTCTGGGTGTTCGTCCACTGTGGCGTTCGATAACGCACTCCGGAAGATGGCGTTCACCGGCATAGCGTCTGACACGAATGCGGCCATCATGGTACCACAAATTGGAGCGAGATTCGTCAGAAAACACGACACGCTGCCAATCAGCACGCCAGTCCCTATACTGGTTGACCCATTGCAGCCGCAGGCGGCGAAGGTTCAGCGTGAGGGGGATCCTGTATAAAAGTCGACGCTGCAGCAGACGTCTACGAATTGCTAAAGCACACAATGAAACACCTGTAGCTATTGACCACCGTGCTGCCAGTTGTCTAGAAGGATCCGTACGGTCCGTTAGGGCAAAGCCGAACAGGTGTGTATCATCGTGAGCTGACGTGACATTTCGGGGTCCACTCTTGGATTTCCGAGTTGTCCGACACTCGTCCATCCACTGCTTTCAAACACGCATCACTGTGCTGCTGTTACGCAACACACGAGCAGCTACTGCATGATAAGATAATCCAGCTTCACGAAGGCCGATGATTCTCCCCCGCTTAAACTCCGTAAATTGTTGAAATCTCGCTCTCTTTCGTCGAATAGGCATGAGTAATGACTAAGCTAACGTTTACCACTAGCAGATAACCACCGATAACCATACTCACTTGGCTAAAGCCGTCTATTTATTCGGATCCATCCGCCGTACAGAGGGCGCTGAGTCAGCATACGCATGCGCTACGAGTCTGAAATTCTAATCATTCGCATATCATGTTCTACTTTGCATTTCCTGAAAATTTCAGCTCACTCGCATAAGTCCTTCATGGTGTTGCAATTTTCACAAACATGAGTTTATATATATGATTATGTCATTCTAATTAAGCCAAGAGTGATGGAAATAAAACATTTTTATTCATAGTAATTAAAATCATAAAATTTGCCTTTTAAGAAACATTAATAAAATTTATTATTTTTTAAAAACAATTACGTCCTTTAGATGTAGTCATCCTATACGAATGCATTCTGGAAATCTGCTGTTGAGATTCTTCATTGAAATTCTAAGGAGTCCGAGCATTTTTTGGTCGTTTTGTTGGTTTCTTCTTTCGGCCAGATCTCTCGATCTCTCTCTAGTTATTTGGTGAGGTACCTGCCCGTGTTAGCGGGCATTAAACCTCTAAATCTTTACTTTGCCACTGTGGCTAATGTCATAGGTAGTTGGAGGAAATTAAGGCAGTTGGCGGCAGGAGTGGTATGTTGTGTTGTACAGCTCAAATCGGGGTATTAATTAGTGATATAACGTTAGATAAAGTATATAAGAAACTTAATTAAAAAAATGATATATTTAAATTAACATTGTCATGATGTTTATACATCTAATCTAACATAGTCATGATGAGTTTGCAATTAATTATCCGGGGGGAACAATTAGGTGGAATAATCCCGGGCTGAAAATCACTTTTGTTCCCTTGCTCTTTCCGGGAGTTTTCGGCCAGATCCAGTCTCTTCAAAGTTATTATAATTTAACTTTTTTTCGTGAGCTTTGATTGGACGGCACCATGACGTCATAAGTTGTAAAAACATCGGAACTCCGTCTGCGCAGCTTTCAAATTATCACTGTTTTTTATAAAGCACTTTAATGACAAACGTTCTCTGTTGCTCACTCCACTCATCCATTTATTAACACGGTATTAACTGAGCTTTACCATACTTTGAGCGTTAAGTATTTGCTTGCTCAAAGTCTACTATCCCGGAGTGCTGCCACTACGCATTTAAAAAAATCCCGCTTTTTGTATCACCCTGAATATCTTGCTTCTGGAGAATTGCTTGAATGAGTAATACATTATCAACAAACGTAGTTGGCTATATGAGACAAAAATGAAATTTATTAGGCAGAAAAAAAAGACATTTTATTGAGCATTTAGGTAGAAAAGAAAAAAAAAACATATTTTGCGCATTTCAAAAAAATAAATAAATAAAGGTGTTTCCTTAAAAGAAAATAATTTTTAGTAGGTGGCATGGTTTCCCCGGATGGCCAGCAACGTTGAACACCTTTGAGGCATCGAGCCAATGAGGTTATTAACGAGGTGATGGGGTATTCTGTCCCCCTCCTCCAGATCAGCTCTCTTCAGTTCTTGGGGAGTTTTTTCTGGGGGGGAGGGGGTTAAGTTGAAAGCCAGATCAAATTTGCTGCCGCTTCGTCGTCTCGTCGTCTTCGTAGTCAAACTCAAAATTTGCATACTGCAAAGCTTGAAAATAGGAAAAATTTGCATTTGTGACTCTCTTCTTCCATTTTATACACACACAAAAAATATTTGCTGATACCGTTATTTTATACAACACTTACAATACCCTTTAATTGTTTTGCTCAGTATATATATAAAAAAGTAAATGATATAAAAAAAAATTTAAGAAATTATGCTTCAAAGTAGCACATGTTAAAGGGCACGCATTTGCCGTTATTATTATTACTTTCTTCTATGATAATATTATTTCTTTTCTTATAATAAATGTCGTGCATTTACTCTAAAATACTTAAAAAATGCTTTCTTTTAAATGATACGTAACACTTCCATGTTAATAATACTAATTACTTCTGTATGCCTAAATCAAAAGGTTTATTGTATATCTAATGCTGTAGACGACACTTTTTCATGGAATTTCTTCGTAAAACGTGTTTAATCAAAACTTATTAAAAGACTTGACTGTATGCATTAAACGCTTCTTGTTTTAAGTTTCTTTGTTTTCTTTATCAATCGGTTGGTATAAAGATAAAGAATTCATATATTAAATAAGTATCATCCTTAAGTAAAAAAGGACTCTGAATTATGAACCTAAACTAAACTAAACTCAGTGGCGCGACAGCCCATAGAGGGCCAAGGCCTACTGTGCCCATCTCAGTTTTCTTGACCTTGGGCTCTGGGGTGCAGCAGCAGATGTTCCGGCCAGATGGTCAGCCGAACGCGGAACCCCCAGTGTTTAGTTCCCAAGCATGCTTGGTACTCATTTATCGACCCACTGAAGGGATGAAAGGCTGAGTCAACCTTGCCCGGACCGAGGATCGAACCAGGGACCTGTGGCACGACAACGCGAAGCGCTACCGCTCAGCCACCGGGCGTCGAATTATGAACCTATCTATCAGAATCATATTTTCCAAAGGAATCACTGTTATTCATCTTATAGCAGGTCTTTAATAACTTATTACAGCTTTCCTGCTTAGGAAAACAACTTCACTGAAAATGTGCCATTATATATTTAACTCAATAGTTTTAGGAATTGCTTTTGCAGGAAATGAGAAAGAGACAACGTATGTTAATCAGTTCCTAAATAAATTTAGAATTACTTCCAAATCAGCGCAAGACTATAAGATTTTACATCGTAAACTCTTCTCATCTCACTGGATTAATTCAGATAGGGGATTTGCATTCTCATTCAATATTCTTCCTAACTTTATTTGTCGTTGCGTAGAAAGCTTAGGTATGTTTAATGCATGTATTTTAGCTTTCCTTTACATTAAATTATTCTAATTCAATTGTTTGATATATAGGTAACCGGAAATGAGTCTAATGCCTAGAGTTTTTAACCAAAATATGAAATATTGAAATAATTTTATACTTTTCCTCGCCATTGTGAACAATGACAAATATTTATTTGACAAAGTGTGATGGTATGGTTTAGTTAAAGCAAATTTCAGACAAATTAACAGCTTTTATATTTTTTTATCTTTATTTAAAAAATAAAATAAATTAAATGACACCCGAAACAGTCGCATGAATGTCAGTGCAACTAAATATTATCTTTCATTAATACAGAAACAAAGTTTGCATGATAAACTATTTGTTTAAAAACATATTAAACTTATAAATACATAGACGCATTTCACTCTGACGAACAGAGTAACAAAACAACGAAAAGTAAGAATACTGTTGTATTGTTATCTTTTTTCTTTTTTTTTACTTTGTTCGTAACCGTCTTCAACAGAAGCTTAAGTACTCTCGTTCTGCAGATAAGGGATGACGTCAAATGAAAAAAGGCCTAACACTTGTAGACCATGGCTTTATCGACATAGGTTGAATGCATGAGAAAGCTATGTCACCATAAACGGGTTTTACAAAACTGAAGAAGATCTAAACTTAAATCAGGCTTAGGGGATAGAGCTCTTGCCTTAAAAATTAGGTGAGCGGGTTCGAATCCCAGCAATGGCTGGTCGATTTGAATTCTACCACCGCACCGACCACAGTGTTGACGTAAAATATCCTCAGAGGTAAACGGATCATGGGTTGGAGTCAACCTGCCGCCAGGCTAACCGTGGGAGGTTATCGTGGTCTTCCTCTCCATGTAACGCAAATCTGAGTTAATTCCATCGAAGAGCCCTCCACGAAGGTAGATTTATTCCAATACTTGATCCAGAAGTTCCCTTGTCTTCTGGATTGGTATCAAAATTACAAGGCTGCGAAGTTGAACATTGGTAGTCCTAAACCCAAAAATTCGGTCGGCTGTTCAACGACTGTTATAAAATAAAATAAAATTGATCAAACAAATAAAAACCTCTTTTAGTATTTATTTATCTAACAATAAAACATATTGAATCAACGACGCAAGAAAAATAATATTTTCGTTATTCCAAAAATCATACTTTATATGAAACACAAATATTACTTTAATCGGCTAATTTGGTTATTGATATTAATATCCAACTGTTAAAAATATTAATGGTGTATAATTAGTACTGTAGGCCAAGATATTGTCCTTTACCATAAAAAATATCCAAAATTATATAACTTTACAGATTTCAGTGTAGGCAACACTGCACAAGCAATGGTGCTTAAAATACATCATACTTAATTGTAACTTTAGGAATACACCTGCATAAGGAATACCTGGCAAATGCATATTAGGCAATGGCCTACGCCTCGTTTTCGGGTAACCAATTTATTATTAGACATGCTTGAACATCACCAAAAATGTATGCTGTTCTAGTTAAAGAATATTAGTTATAATATGAACCTACGTTTTGCACCAAGAAAATACATTTAAGAAATTTCAATTTAACCGATTGTGAATAAATCTAATACTAACCAAAGGTGTGGAATATTTAAATTTCATACTTTGTTGATTTATTGTCAATTAAGGTATTGCATACAATACCTTAGCAATGAATGAAATGTTAGAGCATTTCTTGTGTCGTATATTCTAGACATTGTGTACAATATCTAGGCAAATATTTTTTTAATGCTAGATTTAAAACTTAGCCAATAGCATACATGATTGTAAAAGAAATTTGCTTCAGTAACATATTTTTTATCTGTTGCATTGCGAAATAACGTAGGCAATTAGATAGTTCCTGGATGATGTCTTTATAGGTCAAAACTAAGTTTTTTTAAAGATACAAATACGTTAGAATCATTTAACTTAACTCGTGTTTCTGAAATGCTTACCGAAACAATTTATGTCGTTAAGAGGTTGGTCTTATGGATGTCGAAAAACTGTACATAACAGATTGCTGTATTGAGTATAAATTTTTGGATGTATTGTGTATAGTTTTATATTTATCGTATTTTTTACTGCATTTTTACGAACATAAGAGAAGTATTAAGGACGGTTATTATGAAAAACCTGGTTTTCTTTCATTGCTTTGGAGATATCAGTGCAAAATTACCTTGATAAATTGAAACCCTTTATTGCCTATAATTTTTACTCCATTTTTGACAAGGATTATAGAAGTCAGTATTAAGGACGTAAATAGTGACCATCTCTGTTTTTCATTTAATTTTAAAAAGAGAAATTAATTTAAAATTATTAAATTAATTAGGTCATCTAAATTTTAATACGTAGATTCTTATCGAATATCGAAAAGATAAACTTAATTGTTCTAATTTCAGAATGTGCTTAATTAAAATTAATTTTATTTTAATATTTAAAATGCAGCAGTTGTTTCCTTGTAATGAAATTAACTAATATAATTAAAAATGAAACTCAATGTTATTACTTAGACAGAATTAATAGTAACATTTTATTTACAAATTAACTAACATTCCCAAATAAAATATTTTCTCCCTCGACGAAACTTCGAATCACATTTACCCTAATGTATTTTTACACTCCTCAATTACAGAAAAAACAAAGTTTTGTTATAGTAAACGATGCAATCAAAGTAAATCTAGGTTTTGTTGCAGTTTTATAAGGCTTACTTTAACAATAGAACTTAATTCATGTTAAATAACAGTTGTTAAAGGAATCGGTAATTCCAAATATATATATATATATAGTGGAACCTGTCTAAATCGACCACCCTCGGGACCAAGTCAAATGGTCACTGTATAGAGGTGGTCACTTTATGAAGAGTCTTTAAAAAGGACTCTTTAAATAAAACTTGCAGAAAATGGTCACTTTACTCAAATTCTCACTTTACCCAGGTGGTCACTTTTACAGGTTGCACTGTATATATATATATATATATATATATATATATATATATATATATATATATATATATATATATATATATATATATATATATATATATATATATATATATATGACATATATATATATATACATATATATATTTATTTATTTATTTATTTATTTATTTATATTATTAGGAGGCTCTGCCAACCAATTCCCAAGATTGTTTAACATTGCGTTTTAAAGTCATTATTTTTTTTATAAAACATATAATTATCATAATTTTTTGCTAGATTACTTTGCTAATGTATTAATCGTCCTGAACGTGATCGTACTGTACCTGATAGTAATAAAGGATAACCACAATTTGAGAAATAGTGAGTTGTACTTGAAAAAAATAGACTTAAGAGTACAGAATATGTAACACAATAAGAAGAATTACTCGTTAACAGAATATAATGGTTATAGTGTCAATATAACAATTCAAATTGTAAACGGTTTTTTACCTCTCTTGAATTAAGTTTTTTTTTTTAAATTTATAGAAATTATCGTATAAATTTTAAGATTTTAACATAGCAATGAAAATCTCGAAAGAGATAAATAAATTTTTCTACGACAATGTATAAATAGTTAGTCCTTAAACTTGAAAGAAGTAAGAAAAAGTTCACACAAAAAGCACTTAGAATTGCTATATTTTCTGAGCAAACTGTAGTTGTTATATCGAATTATTCAACAAAATTATCGAGTGGTAATTTTCAAGCCCATTGTGCTTCAAACCTTTCTATTCAGATTCGTAATCTAAAGTTTCTAAATGTTATAGTTTTTGCGCTGTAAAATAAAATGTTACATTGGGTTGAGCCTTGAAACAGCGAAGCTCTTGCGATTTTTTAATACAGAGAAAATAGTATTTAATAAAGAAAATAACAGATATTAAAAAACACACATACTAAGAAAACGTATCTTGCTTTCTATAGGTAGTTTCCACAATAAGAATCTATACTTAAAAATTATTAGTGGTCATATCTTTAAACATATCTTTTCTTTTTTTAACCATATGTATTACCACTTGTATTTTTAAAATATTTTCATCCTTTTTTTCATACAAAACTTTAAAAGGAATATTTATGTGAAATATTATCAATATAACTTCTTTCCAATGAGCTCTTAATTTATTACAATCTTTACATAATTTATTACAATAATTTATTAAATCTTTCAAAATATTAATGACAACCATATTTATCTAATTATTTATTAACATGCAATGCCATTATTTCAAAACTTTTATTTTTAAATATCAAATGTTTATGTTTTCTTTTTTTTGCAATTTGTAAGTTTTTTGATTTTTTCTGTCAATATTATCCTCCTAAATTAATTCTTCATTTTTTTATTAGTGGGATTGTTATTGGTATTGCATTGTCTTTCTTTTGTAGTTTAAATCTTCAATTGAGTCCATGAGATGCAAAAGAGTTAAGCTAATATTTATGAGTTTTGAGCCCCATATTGAGCATTAATGTGAAGTAGTTTTTCTCCGGTTTAAATAATTCATGCTGCTAAAATTAGACATAATGCAGAACTCAGAAAGGAAGACGCACTCAGTGCAAGTGAATTAAAGAAAGAAAGCTCAAATTGCACCAGCTGACTAAAAAGTATTCCAAAATCTAAAATTTTAATGTTTGATGGTATTTTTCACGGTTTGGTCTGATTTCCCTAGTTCCTCTGGTCAGAAGTGTGAACTCTGAGATGTATTTGGACATTCTGGAAAATGTTGTTTTCTACACTCTATAGGGAAATTCTCTTACAGCAGAATAACTGCTTTATTGACACAACATGGTTTGAATAGCTATAGTTTGACGTAAAAAGGTTTGGAAAATAGAAATTGACTTCTCAGAGTTCTGAATTTAATTTTACTGAACACCACCCGCAGATTTCTTAACAAACCAAATTAACTACTCTCCCTCCCAGCAGCTTTTCTCAGCTCTGATCGACACATGGAAATCATTTCCTACACTGTTAAAAAAATTTCGGAGAAAATGGTTAAATAACAATTTATTTAATTGTTATTCCACCATATTAAAACAAAACGGTCAGATAACCATAAATAAAATGGTATTCAGACTGTTAACTGTGAAAAAAAAATTTTAACTTTTTTCACCTAATGCGGTTAAGCAACCAGAATTGTATCGCACCAAATAAGCCCACCTAATGAAGACACTTAGTTTCCTCAGATGGGTAGAAGATATAGTAGCCCTGAGGGCTAATCTGTTCATCGCATAACTCCATTCTCTTTAACGCATTAAGAGCGTCCACTGTTCTGCATTCCCCGATTTGTGAGCTTGGGCTATTATAATACAATACTCTCATTCTCGCATAAGTGGCAGCACCAAAAAGCTGCAAAACTATCTCCATTATACAGTTAAATTTTTTTTATGGTTTCGAAACCGTGATAGATGCAAATGGTTAAAAAAAAGCCTTAAAGTTTTTTATTTAAGGTTTTTTCACCCTACTAGTTGTAAGCAGTTTCAAAACCATAAAGATAATAAGCATTCTTTACCTTAAACTTTACGGTTAATTGGATGGACAGACTGCTGGCGGTTATTTTGCCTTATTTTTAGAATGAAGAGTGTTGCGACTTATCAAAAACTGATGAAAAGTCTCTAAAGATGTGTTAAGGCTGATCTCAGTGGAAAAATAATATTACTACAGGTTTCAGGACTTCCTTATCACTGAGTGTCCAGATACTTTAGGTCAGATAGTGTATTTGATTTAGAGAAATCCTACTTTACAAAAAGTACTTTTGTAGTGGGATACTGAGTGGTGCAAAACTGTTAGTATCGTCAAAGATTGATTTGGGATTATTTTGAAGTTTTATTTTATTTCATAACCGGCGCTGAACTGCTGATTCAATTCTGAGTTTATAACTATAATTGTTTAGCTTTGTAGACATGAAATTTTGAATTAAATTCATACAACAAGGGGATTCCTTGATCAAGCAGTATGACAAATTAGTCTTCGTGGATGACCTTTTGATGAAACTGATTCAAGTTTGCGTTGCATGGAGAGAAAAAACACAAAAATCTCCCTTGGTTCAAAACCTGAACAAAAACACACAAAAAACTGACTGCAAGAGGACTTCAATTCATGATCCGTTTACCACTATCACTGAGGATATTTTGCTTCAACTCAGTGCGAGCCGTGTGCGGAATTCATATCGACCAACCATCGCTGAGATTCGAACCCTGTTCACTTCAATGGGACGCAAGTGCTCTATCCCTTTTTTTTCCTTTTATTTCTATTTATTTATTTATTTACCACGCACTATAAATAGTGCCTCGCTAGCGCAGTCGGCAAGGGTGTCACTTATTCTACTGTTATAGAGCTTGATGTTATGAGTTCGATTCTCGTCGGACTACTCAACTAGCGTTTAATCTGTTGGTGTTGAAATTTCACGATTCTCAATTCGGTTAGCCGAAAGGAAAGGAGATTTTAATGCATAATCCGTCTACCACTGATATTTTACGTCAGCACTGCATTCGGTGCTAGCCGGGAGCAGAATTCATATCAGCCAACCACCACTGGGATTCGAACCTAGGTCACTTCATAAGGAAGCGAACACTCTAGTCCTAAAGTTTTTTTTTCTTGTTGCTCTGAGGTCTCCCACAGATCCCATATCTTAATCCTCTGAAGATAATTTTAATCCTATTCGGGTAAAAAAACTATCCATCATGTAGATTCATCACCATTATTTCTCAGAGAGTGCTATAAAGTTGTTGCAAATAACGCGTCAGCAACTCGTAGCATTCGCGCTAACAAAAAATAAAGTTTCATTAGAAAAAAAGAGGTCACAGATATCACTGCAAGATAATCACATTAAAGTGCTCTCTTTAAGTATAAACAAATTATAGTAACGAAAGTCATTTGCATAATTTAAAAAAAGAGTTCTTTCGTATCTTAATACTGGACTAAAACAAAAACCTATATTGAGTAGTCTTAAATCATTCAAAAATAACCAATTTGAAATTGTTAAATAATTATAACGGATTCTTTTTTTCCTTTAGTTAGATCTAAACATTTTTCCCTTTTATTAAACTAAAATGAAACTGTTAATGGTTAAGTCTTTCAACCACTTAATGGAAAATTCCTGAATCTTTAAATACATAAGACGGATGTATATATATATATATATATATATATATATATATATATATATATATATATATATATATATATATATATATATATATATATATATATATATATATATATATATATATATATATATATATATATATATATATATATATATATATATATATATATATATATATATATATATATATATATATATATATATATATATATATATATATTAGACAAAGGATTTGAAATATTAAATAAAGTAATATTAATCAACAAATTTTCCAAAAGAATTCAAATGAAAAACATTTAAATAGCTACATTTTTATGTTTTAACGGTGCGGATTATAATAGTAATAATAATAATATACGTAGGAACTCTTTACATATGATTGTAATTGTTAAAAATAAACAAAAAAGAGTTGATTATATTTTAAAATTATTTTAACAGTCATAAAAAAAATTTTACGGTAATGTAAATACATAAATTCATTAAACTTAACGTGAATTTCTTATCTTTTCGTAAGTCAAATGCCTATAAAAATCGACCGAGCATTTCGTGAGCATTCGACACTGAAAACTAATTTTTGAAACAAAATATTACTTTTAATTTGCTGGAAATAGCTTACCGTGTTAGAAGAAGGAGTTGAAAGGTTGGAAGAATCACTTTTGCGATATTTAAAGACGCAGGAATAAAATATTGTATTTTATAATTTCAGTTTTGCAATTTTGAAATATAAATAATGCTTTTTAAAAATTTCAATTTCAAAATTCAAAATTTTATTTTTTTAAAACACAAAAATTGGCGTAAGTTTTTGACTAAGAGGAAAAAGTATTGAGATAAATTAACCCTATACAGGCAATGTTGCACTTAGCTTAGTAACCAAATGGAACTTAGCAACTTATTTAAGTTAAACATTGAAGCTTTTTCAATAGTTTAAGAATTGATATTTACTTCGGAATAGACACAATAAATTTTATATGTATCATTATGTATTATTTTATGTAATATTTTACACAAAAACTATGCATAATAAAAATTATTCTGATTGGCAAGTGACACTTCGGGCACTTTTGCTCTTGGACAATGAAAACGAATCACTGAAGTAAATTATTACTTTTAATTAGTTAAAAATAACTTCAGCCAGATTGGCAAGTGACACTTCGAATACTTTTGTTTTTGGACAATGAAACCAATCACTGAAACAAATTATTACTTTTAATAAGTAGAAAATAACTTTAGTAATTACAAAGGAAAGTAACATAGAAAACATAACCTTAAAATTCCTCCCAATTAAATAATACATAAATTAAAGATTAAGTAACTGCCGTTAAATTTACATGACATTCGGAGAATGCAATTAGTTCAGTCTTTCAAATAAATAAAGTTTCCTTTCATTATGAAATTATGCACACAGGGAGTATAATTAAGTTGAATTCCAAGATTTGAAATAAACAAGATTTTCTAATTCCACAACGATGTTAAAATCGTATTGCATGTCTTGGAGTAATTATAAATTTTACCAAACAATTTTAAAGATTGATTTCTTACTGCAAATTTACACAAAGGCACATATTTCAGAATTGCAGTTTTTTCAAACAAAAACCCTTGAGAAGATATCTCAAAAAGTTTATTAACAACTAATTTTCTAATGTATTGGTAACTTCTTGTGAATTCTTCTATCCTTAACTTCTTTTTTTTTATTCGCAGTTAACTTCTTTAAATGTATCTTCACTTTTAAGTATAACAAACCTACATTATACCGTGTAAATAAGTATACTTTTAATATCCAGTTGAAAAATTCTGAAAACTGTTTCTATTTATCTATTAAGGACAATAAAAAATAATAATATATTAAATAGATGTAGTTTTTAATGTCCTTGCGTACAATATACAAAATTTATACTTCAAATAAGATAACGTAAAAAAATTTATTTGTGTTGTTCACAAAAGAATAATCTTTATTTACTTTCATTGTAAGTTGCTCGTATATTAAAAATAAACGTAAGTTGTAATTGTATATTTACTGTAACGTATAATGTCAATTCATAAGGAAAATAAATCTATAATTATTACTGTTGAGTTTCTTCTAACCTGAATTGATTAAAGACTATCAATTGTATCAAAGAATACTTATTCAGACTTTTTTCTATTGTAAACATGGCTCTTGTTTCAGAGACTGAACAGCAAAAAAATCCGTATCAAATAACGGTGTAAAGTACCGGCACTTTTTGTGTGCATCATTCGTAAAATCACCTATTTCTGCAGAAATATTATACCATGATTTTTACAGTAATATTTAGTTAAATTATATCAATCGGTGATTTTACTGTAATTATTATTGCAAAAAATATGGTAGATCAGATCTTTTGCTCGGTGACATATTCCGGTAAAATGAATTTTTACAGTAAAAAGTACTTGCAACCTTGAATACCGGTACTTTTTACCGTAAAATGATCCGTAGTTTTTTACAGTATATACCAATGAGAAAACTAAACTGGAAAATTTTCGATTTCGTCCACAACAGTATTGAACACAATTGTATAATGCATATAAAATAACAGTTGCATATTTAGTATAAAGTAATGTTAATCCATGAAGAAAAATATTCTACAATTAGTATTTTTGAACTTTTTTAACGTGACTTGATTCAAGATTATCAATTCTTGATTCAAGATTGTTTCCAAGACTCAGTACTTCAGGCTTTTTTTCTTTTTTATCCAAATTCTTTTTTAAAGACTAAAACTACGAGGAAAAGAAACTTACAAATTTTTGATACTGTACACAATAATACAATTTAATACACAATTTCATAGTGGATATAAAATTACAGTTGTACATTTACTATAAAGTAATGTCAATCCATGAGAAAAAAATTTTAAAATAAATATTTTTGTATTTCTTCTAACCTGAATTTATTCAAGACTACAGTATCAATTGTGTTCTCGCTATTTAGGTTTTTTTTTTCATTTTTTATCCTAGTTCTTGTTTCAAAGACTAGAACTATGATAAGACGAACTTAAAATTTTTTGACTTTAAAAACAAAATACAAATTTATTTTAAAATATTTTTCTTGACACATACGCGTTGTGATACTACGGTATTCATCATAGAAAAGTAAAAATCGAATTGCTATTCAAATAGAAATCTCTTTCACGGTAAAATGTTTACAAATCCAAGACACCTACTCGTTGTATATCTCTCAAAATTTTCGACACATAAATATCGTATTATTTTATTTTTGCGTGCATAAGTTTCCGCATCGTAGTACATCCAGGTATTCTAAGCCAATGTAAATTTCTCAATGTTGCCCTATAAATTTGATTTATTTTACCTTCCAAAATTCTGTTTATAAGTTTAAACTTTTCTCCTTCATTCTTTCTTGAAAATTTCGTATATTTTACAAATAGTGCGCATCAAATAAAATACCATTTTGAATTTGAAAACATCCACCATGATATGGAAGTAGAAGAAAAACCTGACTTTCGAGTATTTTTCGAACGCAACTTGTAACAGCTATAGGCGTGTAAATTATTTTTTAAAAACATTTCTTAAAGAAATACATTTTTTCAGAGTTTTATTAATTTTAAAATCTTTCTTTTATTTATTTTTTTAAATTTTTACTACCGTGTTTTGTTAAGCATGCAGTCAATGTATTACACTTTAAAGCATTTATATAAACCAAGAACAATAATTTTTGAGGCATTTAAAAGGTAAAAATATAACACAGATCTAAACTTTAAAGTCTTGCAACAATTAAAATTAAACATGATTCGCAGTGAAATTTTAAGAGTAAATTAATAATTATATATAGTGACAGGAATTATTATAAATTAATTCAAAAATTTTATACTGATATTTAAAAAATTCCATTTTCTTTCACATGAAGTAGTCTAAATGTAGTCCAGATCGTGTAACACGTTTAATCATAGTAACAATAAAACTATCTAATGTTTAAAGTTATTATCATTAATAGTGATATTCATCAGTAAGTTTAAACTTTTTTTTCAAATACTTAATGATAACTTTCTAAATCTTTCGATAATAATTTTATTTTAAACACTTTCAGTCAAAAAAAAATTTCAGATATTATTGTTAAATGATTTTTTAATGTCCCAGATATTTCAAATTTGAAACCAAATGCTTCATTTTATTTAACTTTCACATCACTTTCAAAGTAACTAAACGGAAAAGAAAATTCTGGTAAAATTATTGTTCAGTACGGTTATGACAATTCTGGTATTAAAAACAACATAATTCTAGTAATAAAGACAGAAATATATGTTATTTAAAGTACGCATTTGATAATTTTTTCCGTTCATATGATAACGGTTAACCCGAAATTCAGGTTTTCAAAATCATATTTCTTATTGCCACATATTTATTAAGAAATACAAAACTGAAATGTACATTTACCCAAAAAAATGATTTTTATGCCATGCATTATTATAAATTACCAAACTTTACCACATTTTACCAAATTTTATTATTTATTAAAACCATATTTTAAAATTAATTTTATAAAAATTATTACCAAAGCACGCTGCGATAAATCTTACCGAACTCTGAAGTGTACCCATTGAGCCAGAAACACGGTAAATTTTACTATAATTTGGTAGTTTTGACCTTACATTTTTCTCAGATTAGTTATTTTAAGATTCAACTACATTAAAATACATAAAGTGAAAAAAGTTCCGGATTAAAATTATGGTATAAAATATCGGCCCTTTGGATGCATCATCCGTAAAATCCATTTTACCGTAAATTAATATTCCGTAATTTTTACCGAAATTCTTATTTAATTTGAGTGATTCAGTCAATTTACGGTAATTGTTACTGTAAAATGATGGTTCATCATATTTTTTGTTCCGATGACATGTTTAAATAAAAGTGGGTTTTACGGTAAAAAGTACCGGCACTCTAGGTTGCCGAACTTTTTATCGTATTTTAATCCGGAATTTTTACAGTGCAATACTTTAACAATTGTCTGCTCCTAGTCTTCATAAATAATAAAAGCTCAACAGAAGAACTTTCCTTCCTTTTAACAAAAAAAATTACTTTCAAAAGCTCATATATATTCTCAAAAATTTCATTGAAGCTAAGGATTTGACGATTGAAAACTTTTGTGAAAGCGATAAAAATGCATTTAAATACGTCTGGGAACATAATTCTCACAAGTTGTTTCAAATTTTTCTCGTATCAGATAAATCAGAAATGTTAACTGCTATCCAGAGAGTATTTTAACAGAATTTATAGATTCTCAGAAATTCATATAACTCTTGAGAATTCAAAACACTCAAAACTATCATGCTTCTTTTTAAAATGTGTTTTATTTTGTTTACTTAAAAAAATATATATATGAAGCCTAATAAACTCTGAGTTACATTCCGGGTGCTATGAAAAATATGTTGATAAGAAAAGTAAGTTCAAAAAAACAAATTTTTACTGTTTCAATTCGATGGATTGAACTATAAGTTGACATCAAAACAGCTTTTTAAAAAATTAAGCGTACCCAAATATTAACTAATTATTGTTAACAAATTATAAAATGAAACCATATAATATATATAAATTACTTAATCTACTAATCAAAAGTATTGGTATAGATATATGTTTATCACAGTTTTAGAAAAAAAATCAAACAGCCTTTTTCTCATTAACGTCTTTAATTGGGCTTTAAGATAGATTTCATGGTAAATAACAAGAACAGTCATAAACTTTTATATGCATCGGAAAAAACTCATAAAAAAACTCATTAAAGCCCCATGGGAAGAAAGCATATTTTTAATTTACTGAAGAAAATGGCATAAAAAACGCGTTTTATTTCTTGTTTTATTCGCTACCATTTATTCTTGAAAATTATTAGATATTTTTAGTGTTTCGAAATGCAATTGTTTATACCTTCTCGCAAATTGTATCCTTACGAAGTATATTTAGATGTATTTTTTTGCTTAAGTATTTTTCTTCTCTTAATATGCTTAATTAATTTTGACTTTTTTCTATACTTTTACACCGTAAAAAAATTACGAAACAAACTTTGGTAAAAAGTACCGGCACTCAGGCTACCAGTACTTTTTAACGCAAGGTTTTATGGAATAAAAGCTTTTCATATACCGTAATTTTTACAGTAGCATATGCGGTAAAAACACTGAATGACAGTTATTAAATAAATTATGGTTTGAAATTTTACGGTGAAAATGGATTTCACAAATGCTGCACTCGAAGTACTATTACTTTTTACCAAAAGTTGATCCAAAACTTTTTACGGTATACAGATAACTTACACTTTTCGTTATAATCGTAGGAAAATCTTTAAAAATTATTTAATATTTTAGTATGGCATACATATGTGTTTTTGAACTACTTATAAGCTATCTCAATGTTTTATAACAAAAGATACATTTCTTATTAATCTTATTATTCTTTTATCAAGCATTTATCCGTATATATTATGTGTGCAAACGACTGCTAAGTTTCGTACTTAATCCATGTTATATTCAGAGCTTTTTTCTAAAATTTACAAATTATTCGCATAAAAAACTGTGATTAAAACTGCTAAAATATGATGAAGTTTATCGTATTTCTAGTTGTATGAAAACACCAAGAAGCTCCATAAATTTAGCCGAATCGCTTTGATAATAATTTTGCCAAAATTAACACTTATGTATGGGATAAAATGTGACAAATGTGGTAAAGTTTGTAATTTTAAAATGATACCTTAGAGCATAGCATAAAAACTATTCGGTTAAACTAACTTTTTAGTTTTGTATTTTTTACATAATCTGTGATAATATCAACTGTAGTTTTGGAAACCATTGCCATACGAAAGGAAGAATGACCAAATGATTGGTTAGATTAAAGTATATTTTAATTTTATTAAATAGAATTAATTATGAATTTTTTTTTACCAGAAGTGTCATTACATAATTTCACCAGTATTTTTTTTCTCTGTTTAGTAAGTGTTGTTATTTTTACGTTATAGGAAGATAACAATTTTCTTAGAAATATTTATACTGATGTTTTAATGTGATGATTATTACACTGAAGTTTTTTTATATATATTTAAAAGTTAATAGATATTTCTCGGTATTCCTGACACTGACATTTTTCCCAACTTTGCATAGCCACCACTGAGAAAAATTGACAAAAAAACTTTCCTTTCATTAATTGTAACGGAACAATCTTATTCTATGGAAAGGAAGCTTGAAATTAAAGAGATAGTGTAAAGAAAATGATGGTTTCTCAATAATGCATTTTCTAACACTCTCTCACTTTAGCATTATCCATTTTCATTTTAGCAACTCTTTTTATAAAAACGTCATAGAAAACTTAGTTTCATGTAGCTACTTTAAATACAAAATTTTCCGTAAAGATCACTTTTAACCCTTTCATGGGCTTTGGGTAATTTCTTCCCACCTACATGATTTACAAAGTAAAAAACCTGTGAGAAGCGATTAAAATAGATCGGCCTTGCTATTTTAACAATGAGAACACTAATTCCATTTCCAGTTTTGTGCTGCCATCTATTGTTCAATCAATTTATAAGAATTAGCACACTTGTTTGGAAAGTTATGTGAAAACTGCTCAATAAGAGATCTATTTCGATGCGACATTTTTAATGCTCAACGTTTCTACTTCAAAAGTAAGCACTCTTTTTTGTAAGAACAGTTCTGGATGGTGTGAGTTGGCCAGTAGGGGAAATCATATGCTAAAAATGGTTTCCAACTGTAGACACTATAGGAAATGTAGCACAAAGGGACAAGCAAAGAAGGCCCACTGAATGTGTTCTTAATGTGAGGAACTCTTAAGCAATGCTATGCAACATGCTTCTCATATTTTCATGGCTAATAATCACCATTATATTTCATTTTCCTTATGACTGACAAGATTTTTTTCGGGAAATATACTTCCCACCCCTGAAATTTAAATGTAAACATAAAATTTCGCAAAATTGCATTATCTTAAATACTATTGTTCAATTATTCATAAAATATAAAAATAAAAAAAAATGGCTAAATTTTAAAAGAGAAATAAATGACCCACGAAAGGGTTAATGAGTATTTTTTAAAAGAAACAAAGAAGAATGGGGATAGCAATTCAAAATAAAACGAAGACGCTCTCGAAATCTAACAAATTACAGCACAGACTGATAACAAGACAGGTTTGATTGCGGGAGGTAACAGACGGCAGTTAAAAGACGATTATTAGAAACACATGAAAGTTTCAACCCCCAATTCCACCTGTTTTGATTTTTATTACCTATTTTGGTCTTAATATTAATTGTTTATTTTGGATGTTTATTATTTTTTTTGTACCCTAAATATGTATATTTTTTAGGTTTCATATTTGATAAGGATTCTAGAATTACATATAAAGAGCGGCCTTTACGGAGCCGCCAGCATATGGGCAAAATTAACAAATATTCTTTGAACTAGATTCCCATTCTATTAATTTTTTATCTAATTTTTTAATTCGAAAACGATATGCATAAATTGAAGCAACAAATAAAAAAAATTGAAGAGAAAATAATATAATGAAGATAAAAATAAAATATTAAAATCAATACCAATGCTAATATTATCGTTGTAACTTAGGGCATTATTCTTTAAATTAATTTTAATGGTGTGGAATTGAGCTTGGCTATTGTTTAGATAAAAAAAGAACCACAAACGAAATTTCAGAATGTATTTTAACAATCTGTTATTGAGTTTTCTATATTTCATCACAATAAAGAATCGCTCCGGAAGAAAGACAACAATAAAAAAAGGGTATCTTAGATAAATCAAATATTGAAACTTTTATCTTGAGTTGTGGGGTTTCTTAAATTACCGATCCAATTATTTTGGAATTGCTTTGAGAATTGTCAAACAAAACTGAACTTACTTTGAAGCTCTGGATGCTACCGCACCCAATTTATTCATTTAATTTCCTAAAAGCGTAACAAGAAAATACCTTTGTTACTGAATTTGCTATGAGTGCATGCAAATGCATAAAAGAACTTCTTTTCTAAACAAAAAATGTTTTACTTTTGATAGCATTACCTTAAATTAATTCTACAGCATTTTTTGAAAGAAAACTATTACTTTTATTTAAGATAAATTGTAAAGAATATTGGAAAATTTTTATTGAATTTATTTTCGATAAAGTCGCGTCTAAGAATAATAATTTTTTTATTCTTTTTACATTGAATTACAATAATATTCATTACTGTAATGCAATTCCAAATTAAGCCAGAAATACAGTTTTTGGAATAACTTGAAACGTCCAATTGCATTTTTTTTTTCCTTTAAGAGAATATTTATTTGATAAACAAAAGAATACTCCATCATTATTCCTAATCAACAAGCGATTATTTAAAGTTTTATTTTATCAATTTTAAAATTTTATTATCTCATTGCTTTAGCATTTCCAAATAAAAAAGTACAAAATATTATTATTTCAGACGTTTTATTAGTATTATCGGTATTAGTTGGAATGGGATGCCTGCAAGTGACGTAGTGTAGGTATATCGGTTGTTGAAACTTGGCACTTTTTTACGTTAGCAACTGTTGTTTCCATTTTATTTCGAGTAAGCCAACGCCGTCAAGCATCTTAAGTGACATAATCTATATTCTTTCACAAAGATTTCAATATTTACACCATATATTTCTTACTTAACACAAAGACTGGCATAAAACCATGTAGAACATAAACAAACTATAATTCTTTCACCTGAAGTTGGCACTTGGCTCCACCTCCTCGGACGCAGAGTTCATTTCAACTCGGGAGTAAGAGGAGAAACGTCTCCGCACTTGAAATTGAGACAACCCTTCATGCGTGCCAAACACAAACAGTGGCTTCTTCTTCAGTCACTTACTTCGCATTATCATCTGCTATTATACCTTTCATTTCTCTAGCTAATTAAGTATATTTCAAATAAAAAAAACTGCTATTTTCGTAGCAAAATGTCTCAAAAAGGACACACTATTCACTCAAAAGAGACAAATATCATCAAATTTGTGAAATATTTAATGTTAAAATAATTCACATAAAAATTGCGAAGTAATTTTCGCATACGATTGCCAAATAGCAACCTTGTTCAGGATTGCTCACAACCTTCTCCCAAAAATAGCGAAATAGTATCGTCGCATACCACGTGATGAAGACGGAGTCAAGTGCCAAATCCTACTGAACGAGCAATAATTATGCATCGAAGTTGCCAGGTACACAAAACAAAAATATATCACGGTTACAATAAAATACATTAACAAATATTAAATCCTCGCTAAAAAAAAGATGTAGATGGGAAAGAAATATATTTCAACAAATTCGAGGTGAGATACGGCACTGCATATTTAATTAATTTCATGTTAATTAACATTCTAACTTATGTGGAGAAACTTAACTTTAACACGCCATTTTGAGCATAACTATCAGTTGGCACTGACATCATAGGTCACGTGTACGGAATACACGTGTGGAGTATCTTCTTCTTCTTCTTGAAGTGCAAGTACCCAATCATGGTATTGATTTACTTATAGATTGGTAGGTATTAGTTCCATGTAATTTCTAGAAAATGTATTGGGTTACTTCTGGAAAATAACATTGTCATGCCTTCATGTTGTGATGGCGCGGTGATCAAGTGTAGATGTAGTGAATAAAGATATGTAAGAGTTCGCACGAAGTGGCTGTGAAGTAAAGACGTACTTTTGTAGGAGTCTAGGGCTGTGACTCTCTTTCGAGAACCAGAGCATGCTGTGATATCGCACTGTCCAAACAATAATTTCTCACAGCCCTAGACTCCTACAAAAGTACGTCTTTATTTCACAGCCACTTCGTGCGAACTCTTACATATCTTTATTCACTACATCTACACTTGATCACCGCGCCATCACAACATGGAGGCATGGCAAACATATTTAATTTTTTTTCCGAAAAGAGAGAAAAATTGAACTATGAAAATAACAGGAATGAGTAGGCCACTAACCAGTATTTCCTTGATGTTTTCTCTTTATTAAGTTATAAAGACTAATGCTAGTTATACCCTAACCTGACGATTTTTTTAATCGAGTATCGCTGAATTTTGCACACTGACGCATAAGCTCATATGCTCGCTTACCAATGCTTTACTTAGCGCAGTTACACAAAAATAAAATGAGTATCAAATGGGTAGACAAATGGGGGAAATGGGAATATTATATTGCACAGAACTTACGCTCAGGAGCGTCTGTTTATCTATCTAAAGGTGTGGAACATCACCATTTGCCAATTAAAGTATAAATGAGCCAATTAAAGTATAAAGTTAGCATTTCGTAAAAGACTTGATTTATTGAATCACAAAAATTTTATTTTTTAGTTGTCATTAATTAATATTTTCTTCTTCATAAAGAAGAAGTCAATGAAAAAAATTTAGTTTTTTTATCCGTGATTTTATTATTTCCTATTTTGTCTAAAAAGCATTTGTCATTGTATACAATACATATGAGTTTATAGAATGCCTAGATACAGCATGTAATAATTCTCATATTTCAACCTTTTCCTGAAAGTGTCAGACATACTCCACAAGGCTATTATTTCGTACATGGCACGCAACATAAGTATACTTTATAATATTAAGAATAAACAGCAAAACAATTCCAGAAAATAAGGAAAATTAATAATGAATTTTTTTCATTTATTTTGTTTGGCCATATATAAATTCAGTAAGAAAGCATCTGTCGGTAGCATTGGAATGGAGGAAGAATTGCTGATCTGGTTCTTTTTCGCTCTGTTCCACTTCTTAAATTTTTATATGGTTGAGTTGTGATTAGTTAAAGAAATATTTTCTTGATTTCATTTTACATACAAATATTAGTAAGATAGGGACGTGGAGAAGATGTACTCTTACTAATAATTTCCATTTGATTTATAAGATGGCAACATAAGTGTTCCAAAAAGTCAAGATAAAGCGCACATACAAGTAATAACGTAAAAAAGTCGTAAAAAAAGCAACAAATCTCTCAGGACGAAACAAAATTGTGAAATAGAAGTAAGCACTATTCAAATTTATTAAGTTCAAATATCATGAAAAAGATATAGACTATAGTGCAAAGTGAACTTCGAAATGTCCCTAAGAGCATAATTTGAGCGGAGATTAAAGTCCTTTTTTACATGCTTGCCAGCTATAATAAAGATTAATAGGCTGTTTACAGCGTAATAATCTCAAAAATACTGTTTAGAGGAAGCTGAGCTCGGTACAGTCAAGGTAATATGAACAGTTCCAGTCTCACCCTAAGAAGTTTGTATATTACAGTGACACACATTGAAGCATCCTATTGGCATAATTAAAGAGGGTAAATTTAAAGATCTTGGATAAACAGGAGTCATTTTAGTTTATTTTTATTACCGGCAATGAACAGTTGACCCAATTTTAAGTTTACAACTACTAGTATTCAACTTAGTAGCCTTCTAATTTTGAACCCAACAAAGAATAAAGTGAAATCAAACAAGAATTAGGACTAATTAGCCTTTTTTATAGGATTAACCAGCATTTCGAGTTACTTGGTGGAAAAAAAAGTTTCCCTCTGATAGCCCGAGAAGAAGGAGATTATAACCTATTATACGTCTTGCACTGAGAATATTTTATGTCGGCATTGTGGTTGGTGTGGGCAGGGAACAGAATTCATATCGACCATCCAACCTATGTCATCTCATCACCTTATGCTCTGAGACGCCGTGGCTGATGCAAGAGTCACGTGGTGTTTTCGAAAAAGATCTTCACAGAAAAAAACTTTTTTTTAAAAACTTGTTGTAAGAGAAGGAAAGCTGTTATTGTAGATTGGGAGCTGATCTAATCGTACTTCTGTTGAAGCAAACCTCGCTCAATGACAATTCAATTAACAAAGCTTCCAATCACTGCATTCATATTTTATATTTGCCTTGATAAGGCAATAGAAAAAAGATCTACTTCTATAAAAAGACAGCAGAAAGAAGTGTGAATTGAATGTCATACCTCTAATACTTGTTGGTTACATGAATCACGTACTGAAGAAGGAGAACACTTTTACAATTTAAGTGAGCGTTTATGTGGGTGCCCGTTTTTCCCCACGCATTATGTTAATCTTTCTCAAAGTATAACCATCTTCTAACTATTAAAAGATCTTGAAATACGTAGCTTTTTTATCTTAGTTTGGAATGGAAGTGAAACTTTTTTATATTCTGTCCAAAATAGATATACAGTGCGATAAAAAGCACAAACCACTCTGAATAACCTTTGATCTGATGATCAGACCTTTGCATTCAGGGACTCAATCTTAATGGTTCAAGAGGGTGATCTCAAATATGCTAATTAATCATACCAGAAGATATTTTAAATTATGAATTGAGACACAAAAATGTACTTTCCCTGAATAAACATACTTTTTTTTGACGGATTCGAATTTCTTACTCCCAAAATGCAAGGGGTAGCCGCAATCTAGGAAATAAGGTTTCAATAGTTTGGACAGAAGTGCGGTCTAAAGTTTGATCTCCGTAATGTTAATTTGACATTTTGAGTATTTCGCCATACAATTATAAAATTCTGTTATCCATAGATTATTCCATGCAAAAAATAACTTTTAGTAAATTTTTATTATTTAATTTTATGATAATAGAAAAAAATTTGGGTTGTAGAGTGTAAAATTTTTACATCGTTTTAATTAATGCAATTTTATATGGTAAAATATAAACTTTCAGTGAAATGGGTAAAATAATTATTAAAAAAATTATCCAGTATTCAGTGGGATTAAGAGCTATTCAAGTTAGTTCGTTTTTTTCTCTTTTTGCGAACAGTGCGCAAAATAAAATAAATTGAACACCTTGAATAGCTGTTAATCTAATAAATATGTTTTCACAAATTAACACTCAATCTTAATAGATCGAAGGTCAATCTGAAACACGCAAAAATTGAAAAATGTTAGCCAGCATTATGCAGAAAATGTGGTTAAGGCAGGAGAGCTGTCGAAAGTTTGGATCTTTGAATGTTAATTTCATTATCTACGTATTTCGCTATATCTCGAGAAATTTTAAGAAAATCACAAAATTGTAAAATTCCTGAAAAAAAAACAAATTCTTAATTTAAATTAAATATTTAACATTTTATTTAATAATATTTGAAAAATATTTAAATTGTAAGGATGTAGCAACAAAGGAAACGAAGGAAATAAAAATAAAAATATGACCACCGAAGCCGACGTCTTCAGGGGGTACCGGCCTCGGTAGCCATAAAACAAAACCTTTTCTACTGAGGGGGAGGCAAATGCCTAAAGTAACACCCTCAGTACCCCGAAGGTTTTGCATAGAAGTCCAGGAAAAAACACGAAATACAAAGAACCAATTTAGAAAAGAAACTCAAACAAATTCATCAGAAAATAAAAAATAAAAAAGTGGTTAAAGTGAGTTTTGAGTTTTTATTTTTTATTTTCTGATGAATTTGTTTGAGTTTCTTTTCTAAATTGGTTCTTTGTATTTCGTGTTTTTTCCTGGACTTCTATGCAAAACCTTCGGGGTACTGAGGGTGTTACTTTAGGCATTTGCCTCCCCCTCAGTAGAAAAGGTTTTGTTTTATGGCTACCGAGGCCGGTACCCCCTGAAGACGTCGGCTTCGGTGGTCATATTTTTATTTTTATTTCCTTCGTTTCCTTTGTTGCTACATTTATCCTTTTTGTGAAATTTCTGCTGCTTTTAAACGCGTTTTTTTCATAGAAGTTTTAATAATTTAGATTCTAAAAAAAATTTTGTTTTCTTTTAGTATTATATTAAATTGTAAGGCTCATAAATTTTTTGCATCATTTAAAAGAATGTAACTTCAGTAAGAAAAATTGAAATTTGAGCGAAATCGGTTGAAAAATTTTCGAAAAATCAATTTTAAGTACAGCGTTGTAAATAACAACAATCTTTTGATAGCTCATTCCAGAATGTAAAGAAACTACTCGTGATATTCTAGTTGGCATTCCTAGAATTTTTGATACTCAAAACAAGCCAACATTGGTGTTTTCGGAAGTGAAAATAATTCTCGCGTGGTGTAAAACATGAGATTTTTGTGTAAGATAACTCAATTTTAAGTGTTTAGATTTAAATTACACGTATATGAGCGCTCGATTTGTTGTTAAACACAATAAAGTGTTCCTACACACAATTTTTGGGTTGCTCAACGCCATATTCAAAAAGATATTACACCACAGTTTTTATAGTGCAAAAACCATGAAATAAATGCGTGAAAATCTAACCATTTATTTAAAACTTTTGTAAGACTGTATTTTGCCACATAAAAACAGCATAAATAAATAACATTTTTAATAATAATATAGAGTCAAGGTGGCTCAGGAAATAGAGCGTCCGACCCATGAGATGAACCAAGTTCGAACCCCAATGATGGCTGGTAGATATGAATTCCGCACCCGACATGCACCGACCACGGTACTGACGTAAAATATCTTCAGTGGTAGATTGGTCATGGTTCAGAGTCCCCTTGCCGTCAGGCTAACCATGGGAGGTTTTCGTAGTTTTCCTCCAGTGCTACGCAAATGCCGTTTAATTCCCTCAAAAAGCCATCACGAAGGCAAATTTCTCCCAATACTTGGTCCAGGAGATCCCTTGTCTTCTAGATTGGGCTCTTGCAAGGTTACGCAGTTGGACATTAGTAGTCGTAAACCCGAAAATTGGGTCTGCTGTTCAACGACGGTTATTAAATAATAATACAAATACAGACCATGAAATTTAGCAACATTTTTTTTTTACTTTCAGGGCACGTTGCATATCAAAAATCATCAGATATATATTTTTTTAATCCCGTGTTTTTCAAACCGCGAAGCTTACATCCGAATTTATAAACTTCACTTGTATATTTAAAATTTACTGAAAGATGCGTGAAAATTCTTAAAAGATTTAAAATGTTTTTAATTCCTCTTCATTTATACTAATTTGAGTGAATGACATGTTATTATAATTAAATTAAGTAACTGTGACGTATTTTTGGTTATGTAACTAATAATAACATCAAATGAGTAAACTTGTTTGAGTTCCAGAAAGAAACTCAATTAAGACTTAAAAAGAACTTACCCTCAGTTTTGTTAACATCAAACAGAAATGAAATATGATATTCAGTTATTTTCTTTGAACTACTTCCTACTTTTTAGTCATTAGTTTAACCATACGTTCCCAAAACGTCTCTCGTTCGAAATGTTTGAATTCATTTCTAACCCATTACGAATGCACCCCATCAACACTAAGTAATCCGAATGTTTAAATGAACTCATTCGTTATTTTACTAAAAATATGAAAGAAATCAACCCACTTTTCCATTAATGACAGAGAAGGAAAATAAAAAGGAATTCGAATTCCCTGGAAAATAAAAAAATGATTGAAGTATGGAAAATATGTTATGTGGTTATTTCGTGTTTAATATAATGTTCTAAATGCAAATGATGTTAAATTTTAAGTTTCAAAACATACGACGTAATTTTTGAAACTTGAAAGAAATACAATATTTCTATTAAATATAAAACATAAAATCTGAAAAAGTTTACGGAAACTCATTCGATTTTTGAATGCAATAAGAATTGACTCACAAATCTAATGTTGCTTTGGTCATTATTATTAAAATTTTCAATTGCTTCTATTCCAATGTTAATAAAACTTTTACAATTACAAGTAACTGTTTTTTTTCTTTTCAATGTTATTTAAACACTTTTATTAAATTTCTTTTCATTCTTGTAATAAAGCGGTTTTGTTACATTTGTCTTCATTGTTAAGCTATCTGAAACTGGATCGCATTTCCTCTAGGATTTGACCAGCATCTGACTGATCCTCAAAACATAGTTTCCAACAGATCACCGAAGTCAAGCATTAATTTTGGAAATAAAAAGGAATTGTTTATTTATTTCAGTCAGAAATTATATAACCAATGCCAGAAGACTCTTGCTACAAATAATGAATGAGTTTACTTTATTACCAACACTATTTCTGAATATATAAACTTTTTCAATCTTCGATGATGGCGGATATCGAAGCCTAACTAGGCTTGACTATCACAGTCGAATTATTTCAAAGAAATTTTCAAATACTATCAGAAATTTTATTGTCGGAGTTAACGAATTGATCCGAGACTATTTAATACCAAGTAAGTTTCAATCAACTTCACTGATTGAGCGAGACTCTTGATTGTGACCGATTATCTACCAAGTAACATAACTTCAATCTTTTGTCGTATTAATTTGGCAAACAGTTCGTGTAAAACGTTATAAAAGGCAAGTATATTTTAAATTGTATAATAAAAATATTTATGTCCAAATAAGAAGATTAACATGTCGATTGTATTAATTTACATTATTTACCTTCTATTCACTTCATTTTTGTTAAGTTTTAGTTCGTTGTTGTGCAAATAATTGATTAACAAACTAATTTTATTTTAAGAAATAATACAGACATGCATCCTAAGTTAATATATTTCACTTTTTATTGTATTGTAGCTTAAGACCTATGTGTATCATATCTTACAGTAATTATAAATTTCAATGTTACAGTTTAACAAAAATTGGTGGTGGCAACTTTACACTAAGTAGAGTAAAAGAATATCCTTGGGGTGTCACAACATCAGGAAGAATCATTTGTTCTTGAAGAAGAGAAACACTTAGTGGAGTATCACTTTGATGTGAAGTTGTAATCATTATTTTCTAGTGATGGGATACACTAATATTTTTACAGTGTATTGACGGAAATAATGAGAAAAGAAATTATGTAATAATTTTACTCACACTATTTAAATAAATCTTGAGAAATATTCTCCATAAAAAAAATCGTTCTGTCACTTCGTTGGAAATGAAATTTTAAAAGTTGCCAGTCAGAAAAATACTGAATTCCAGCATTATAATCCAAAAAAGTGGGTAACTTTCCCTTTAAATAAATAATCTTGAAAAAATGAATCGAAGATATACTTAATCATATAAAACTTCATTTAGTTAAAAAAAAATATGTGCAGACAGTAATAAAAATCAACATGTTTCGAGAATTTAATAATATGCACCTATTCTCAAGACTCGCAAAGTGTGAAAGAAGTGGGAAATAGAAGTGAAAAACAAGGCTGGAAAAATTGCGGTAGCTAAGAGTGAAACAGAAAATCAATAAAGGTGAAAAGACAAAGCTAGAAAATAAGCAGCTTCCGAGAGAGGCAAGTCAAGACAAAAAGCATTTCAACGTGCTACGGAGAAGTGGTGAGAAACTTATGACGTTAACAAGAAAATCGGCATCCATATGAATTCCAAATATTCCAGGGCATCAAAATGAGCTAATGAGACAAAGGTGGAAGGAATTTTAGCATTATCGAAATTGAATTTAAGCCCAAGACTCTAACAATGTGCGGAAATGGATGATTTTTATCAGAAATAATTTGGTTCTCAAATAGGACATTTCTAAATTATGGTAACCCATATGTATAAAATGTTTGTTAGAGAATGCTTTAAACATTTTTGTTTTTAAAAAGAATTTAAGCAATACAAAGTTATTTACTGGCAAATTCATCGTTAATCAATCTCTGCGAATGACTTGTTCCATTTTCATCGTTTATTTTCATCTCCTCAGGTAAAATAATGAGCAGAAATGTCAGAATTTTTGTCACTGTCCAAAAGTTGCTTTGACACTCAATGACAATCTGAAACTAAAGGAATTTAAATACATGTTTTATTAATATTCATTAATTTTTTAATTACATAATTTAATACATAGTTTTTCAATTCATAGTTAAATACCTGAATAAAATTATATGAAAAAAAACATTGATTCTCCTCCTGTTAAAGAATGATTTTCTACACTGAAACAAAATAGTGTATCTTAACACCAAAAATGATGTAAACTACTTTACAAAGTGGTGTAGTTAACCGCCATATGTATACATTTTTATAACCGTCGTTGAACAACAGACCTAATATTTTGGGTCTACGAATACTTGTTCAACTCCGTAGCCTCGTAATTTTGAGCTTGATGCAGAAGACAAGGGAACTTCAAAATCAAGTATTGGGAGAAATTCGCCTTCGCTTAGGGCTTTTTTTATGGAACTAACTTGCATTAGCGTTACATGGAGAGGAAAAACACAAAAATCTCCCACGGTTAGCCTGGCGACAAGGGAACTCTAACCCATGATTCGTCTACCACTGAGGATATTTTACGTCAGCATTGTGGTCGGTGCAAGTCGGATGCTGAATTCTTATCGACCAGCCATCGCTGAGATTCCAGTTCGGTTCACCTCATTGGAAGGCGAACACTCTATCCTCTGAGCCATCACCGCCTAAACGCCATATATAATTCTTGTATCTAGGTGTATCTTGGATCTAGGTTATTCACCGAGAAACAAGGATATTCCTTTACACAACTTAGGCTAAAATGGCCGCCACCATTTTTGTTATTCATTAACACTGAAATTTATAATTACAGAAAGATATGATATGCATAGTAGTCAGTTTTTACGATACAATACGAAGTAAGAATCATTAACTTAGGATGCATATATACAATATGCATCTTTTAAAATTTCAATTAATTTATTAATAAAGTATACACAGCACTCGACACAGCATTCGAATACACGGCATTTGAATTGCATGCAAACTACCGATCTTGTCCAACACCTAGAAGAAAAAATACCTCCGCACGTGTTGCCATAAACGAGAATTCCCAATCCTTAGTAGTCATCCTTGTGACATCTTTATTATTGTTTCCTCACAGCCCAGTGATCTGTCCAAAAGTTGCGACATCTTTCTTGCTTTTTTTTCCTTACTGCGCAGTTTATGCCCGTTCTTTCGGACAACTACAGTGGTTCGAGTGGAGGCTATCTCTCTTCTAGGAAGTCTTGTGCCGTCTGACGATTTCGAAATATGAGCCAAAATGAGCGGAAATAATTCATGAATGGATTAAATGCATCTTATCATGGTGTAAATTAGAGGAGTAGGGTAAACCAACCAGTGAAGGAACACTACCCAGTGAAGAAACATTTCATATATACTGATTAAAAATAAGAATTTGAAAGTTTTTCTTTAGATTGATTGGCAACAATAGCTTACTGCCAAACAATAGGAAGTCATCTAGCAATGTTTTGGATTACCTGGTCAAATAGACTTCTCTGGAAAAAATTTTGAACTTGTTATTATATCTGCAACACCTTGTTTCTTTGAAAATATTATAAGGTGAGTGTTTGTAATTATATGTTTGAAGTGGAATTTATTGCATGTAATAGTTTTATTTTTCTCACTGTGTAAAAGAGAATTCAAAATATAGTTATTGAAGTTACGCTTTATTTTTTAAGCATCATAGCATAATAAAGTGCTGAGATAAGGGGTGTTTACTCACTGGATCACCAAACGATGAAAAACCAGTGAAGGAACAAGTGTTCCTTTGCTGGGTTTTTTTCTAAGTTAATGAAAATTTCAAGAATAGGCTTGTTTTTAAATATTTGTATGGCTTATAAATTCATGAGGAGCATTAAAAAAATAACCAAAATTTAGTTTTCCTTCACTGGGTGTTCATTCACTGGAAAGAGCTGTTCCTTCACTTGGTCTTCTTACTATTTGTTATTTGAACCTCCAAAACTTTAAAACAATATTATGTAAGCTCTCTACAATTTTTTTACATAATTTGCAATTAGTAACAAATATGTTGACACTGTCATTTAACTAAAATTACAAATTTTGAAATTAATATGATTTTTTAAAAGGCAAGCGAAGCTTAAGTGTTCCTTCACAGGTTAGTTTACCCTATTTGAAGTTTGTTTAGATTTAACTACGCTTTCAAAATGAGTATGAATGCTTATTTCGGCATTAATTAAAAATAAAACACAATTTTTAAAATTTCTCGTATCCAAAACAGAATATGTGTTACACCACAGTTTTTGCAGGATATCTAAATTGACCGGTAAAGCAATGCAATGCAAGAACAAAGTGCAAAGGTTTCACTAAATTTATTGACCCAATTTTTATTTATCTTCTTCTACAAAAACATGCATAAAACAAAAGTGGTTAACAAACCATCATCCACTCTCTAAAAAAATATAAAACTTTTTCGAAAGAATTATCTCAAACTGATGCGAATAAAGCACGTGAGATAAACTAAGAGTAAAAATTCCTATTTTTACACTTCTATCCAAAAATTTTAACGATATTATTCAAACAAAGACATTTCTAGCCATCCAAAAAATAGAAGATATTGAAGTTGAATAAAACATTTGTGAGGGAAAATATAGTCAAGAATAAAATCACATACAAAAACCAATGTTGTGAAAGGCTATTATTATAGCTATGAAACCTCACGCAAAAAGAGTAAGTACGTTGTTAGGTAATGCAATTGGTATTTTTGTCCGTGCTTAAACCGATTACCCTTTACTCTACTATTATTGGGGGAAATGTTCCATAAAAAGAGAACAAAGTTGGAAAACTCTTCCAATATATAAAGAAAAAGATTGTTTCGTAATGGAGAATGGTACTAAAACAATGCAGTATAAAACCAAAAAGAAAAATTTCAAAAAAAAGAAAAAAATATATATATTTATTACAACTTTAGACTGGTTTAACGTATAGATGAGAAAAATTGAAAATTGATGTGATTTGAGTGAATGTCGTGCTTTTTACTAAGGTAATTGAAAAGTGATATTTAATAATGTTTTAATATTTTTACTGTTTTATGTTTATTTTGATTTCGAATTTAATTGCTAATAATTGAGTGCTGTTTTTGTGACATTCCGGTGGATTTTGGCCTGTTTTTCGTGACTTCCTTGTCCAAGATGGTGACGGATAAGATTGCCACGTTGTGAGTACTGTTCATTCCTTGTTTCAATAAGCAACATTGTGATTACAACTGTGTGACTGTGCTGTGTAAAGTGTTCTTTGTGGAATACTTTATTGGAGCTTTAAACATCTTGCGACGGTGTTTCCAATTCCTGTCTCCTGTTTTCCTGTCAACAGTAATACACAAGGGGAAAATTTAATAACTGGTTTTCAAAATGATATTAAAATTGTTGCAGCTGATGAAAAACCAAGAAGTGCAGTAATTTTTAGAAGGAACAGAGTCGACGCTTTCCTGATCGCTATTGGGAAAGATCAGGTGGTGACTAAGGTGACCTCAAATCAAATGCACTTTTATTTTGCTTCAGTATACGTTCCCCCTTCTGCCGATTTGACAGCACCTCTGGATGAGTTGCAACACCATATTTTAAGTCACCCAAACACTAATTTCCTAATCAATGGAGATTTCAACGCTAAAAATACCCTCTGGGGTAATATGAACGACCAAAGAGGAGAGCAAATTTCGGATTTTATTTTTCTCAAGGATCTGGGTGTTGCAAATGACCCGAATTCTCCGGCTACTTTTCACTCCACTATTGGGCAAAGCTGGATCGATATAACATTACATACCAATAACATTGATTTGCGAAACTGGAAGGTCATGGACCAAGAGACACTTAGTGATAACAGATTGATTTCGATGGAACTGGAAGTGGATGCTCAACATCGACCAAGGAAGACTAGGATTAGTAATGCGGAAATCAACCTCTTTGCATTCTCGGTGAAATTAAAGGAGTATGTCAACAGAGAAGAGGGACTACTAGATGAGATAGATACCATCTTGAAATTGGACTCTTTCATTGAGGAAGCAGCGAAATCCATTGTTGAGATCTGTTATAAGTCAAGAAAACAAATGGGTAAGACTTTTATTAAAAGTCCAAAGTGGTGGTCGATGGACCTCTCAGTGCAACGTAAAAGGCTAAGAGCAAAGAGAAGACGTTTTCAGAGTGAAACCAATCCCACAACAAGAAAATTACGACTGATAGAATTCAACAGAGAAAGATCAATCTACACAAATAATATTAGGAAACAAAAGAAACTTACTTTACGTAACCATCTGGAAAAACTGACAAACCAGGATTGTTTTGGTCCGGATTATCGTTTTGCTAAGGGAAAAATTTGACGACTAACACTTTATTATAGCAGAAGCGCCATGATGGAACATATACAGAGAGCAATTCGTAAACTGTACAGGTGATCCTCAATTATCACTTTGAAAGCTGTCAGGACCAACCATTAACCGAAACAGAAAACAACAACTTAGAGTAACCCTTCACGGATACAGAAATCGCATACGTAGTTAACAACCTAAAGAATAACAAATCCCCGGGTATTGGTGTAATCCCATCGGAAACATGGAAGGCTATTCACTGTCTTGAACCAGCCTGGTTTAATAGGATCCTCAGCAAATACCTTGAGTTAGAGTATTTCCCCATGATTTGGAAGAGGGCAAGGCTAATTGTTCTTCACAAAGCGGAGAAAGATCTGTCCTCCCCGGACGGATATAGACCTTTGTCCCTTCTTCCGACGTGGGGAAATATACTGGATAAGATGCTCACTAACAGGCTATCTTGGAGACTAATGGATTAATTCACGAAGACCAACATGGTTTTAGAGGAGGAAATCCACAACAATGGCAATGTAATCTCTGTTACACATTATCGACTATGCAAGGTCACTGAAGCACTACACATTGGGGGTCTCCCTCGATATCAGGGGAGCGTTCGATCGTGTAGTGTGGAGTGGCATAGTTAAGGAACTCGTCGAGCTAAATTGCAGTAAAACACTAACCAACATGATTAAAAGTTTTCTCAGCTATCACACGGTCGCATACCAGTTGAGTGAAGTCGATGTGGACCACGAGGTTACAAAGGGTGTGCCACAGGGATCGTACTTAGGGCCGATACTGTGACTCACTGTTGCAAATAAAATTCTTCAAAATGCAAAAGTGGAAAATGAATATGTTATCGCTTTCGCTGATGACTTTTAATTGATTGTCGCGGGGACCATAGTCGATAGACTGGGTCCCCTGGCGACTAATATTATCAACGATTATCAAGCTTGGGTAGATAAGTTTGGCTTAACTTTCAGCCCTGGGAAAACTCAGTAAATCGTTTTTCCAAAAACCAATAAAATTAGAAAGAAACCGACAGTCAAATTTTCCCATTGCAAGGTTACGGAGTTGAACATTAGTAGTCGTAAACCCAAATATTGGGTCTGATATTCAACGACGGATATAAAATTTAAAAAAATCGAACTTTCTGGAGCAGCGATGGCTTAGGGGATAGAACATTCGCCTTCCAATGAGGTGAACCTGAGTTCGATCCCGGCGATGGCTGGTCGATACGAATTCCGCATCTGGCCTGCATCGACCACAGTGCTGACGTGAAATATCCTCAGTGGCAGACAGATCATGGGTTAGAGTCCCTTTGCCATCAGGCTAACCGTGGGAAATTCTCGTGGTCTTCCTCTCCATGTAAAGCAAACGCGGGTTAGTTCCATCATAAAGTTCTCCACGAAGGCAAATTTCTTCCAATAATTGATCCAGAAGTTCCCTTGTCTTCTGGATTGGGTTCAAAATTACAAGGCTACGGAGTTGAACATTAGTAGTCGTAATATATATATATGTCCTTTCTGTTTAAAAAAAAAATTACTGGAATTTGATACCTTTAGTACTGTTGTGCCAGCCTTAATTATATTCTGAGTTGCAAACATTCTATATTTTCCATGTGAAATTGTTTCCTTTTATTAACTTTACACACCTACTGAAGATGCGACATCAACATCTCTTCTGATTTTTACTGTTTATTTTCTTCGTAATGTTTGTTTGCTTAGTTTATTTCTAAGTAGCACTGTTTTCTGGATTTCATATTTAATATTCCACCTATCTGTTAAAACTCTAATTTGAAAATTTTGAATATGTTTGCTCATGTAATTGAACTGTTACGCTCACTTCAAACTTTCGGAGTGCCCCCGGATGCCCCCTTACGTTGGCGGGACGGACTAAAGCTTGTTATTAGTAGTCGTAAGCCCAAAAATTTGGGTCAGCTGTTCAACGATGGTTATAATCAAACTTTCTGGGAAAAGTGCACCTGTTGAACACACTCTCAATTACCTTGGGTTCCGACTGTACTATCATTTCTCCTGACTGTCCCATTTGGATAAAATATATAATAGGATTTCCTTATTCCAATCAGAGTTAAATAGGCTATCTGGGGTGAACTGGGGAATTGGCCCAATTGGTACATGTATCATACTGCTATCCTTAAAATCATAACTTATGAATCCGGGATTTGGTTAAACAATCACGTCAGAACTATTAATAGAATAAGAAAAATTTAAAGAATCTCATTATTAAATCCTACCAAAGCTTACAGGACGACCTCTACAGTGGCAATCCAGGTGCTGGCCGGGACAATCCCATTAGATCTTATTATTCAAACTGTGGCAAAATCATCAGAGACCTACCTTCAAGACGAGTCTATTAAAAACCAGATGGAACTGCCACTCAGACATCTAATAGCATATACATCTATCCCTTAAAACTTAGACCTACCTAAAAATAAAAATATTGAAATTTATACAGCTGGTTCCCGGCTAGTACATGATAACGAAATCAGGGTCGGCTGTGTGTTCATCATCTACGCAGGGTGCCTCCTAGTCGAAAACTATAGCTTCAGACTAAATAATCATTCAACAGTTTTCAAAGCTCAACTTTGGGCTATTCTCCAGGCGATCCACTGGATAATTAAAAATAATATTAACTCAACTGTACATACATTTTCGGATTCCTTCTCTGGCCTACAATCTTCAAAAAGACCTAACGAACTAGATTATTTAACCAAAATGATTAAAGATAATTTCAAAACAAATATTAAATTTCATTGGATTAAGACCCATGTTGGACATAGGGACAATGAGGAAGCTGACAGCCTGGCCAAATTAGCATGTAAAAAAACCAAAATAGATATCGAAGATTATCCTTCCAAAACTACAATCTGATTATCTTATTTAAAACAAAATTTAACAATTTGGCAAAATAGGTGGGAAGATTCAGACAATCATGGACAGCATACATTCGAAATAATTCCAAAAGTAAATCTTTAAAAGCTATTTTCAAATTTCTATTCTAACCAATTCCTTACCAATCACGGAACTCAGGGTGATTAGCAATCTAAATTCCATCGAAAATCAGCTAATATGCAAATTATGTAACATTTTCGAAGCTCTTAACATGTACTTCTGGTGTGCCCGGATTTTGTACATCTCAGAACTACGTTTTTTCCCCAAAAAATCTGACATTTTCGTCTATCAAACAATTTTGGAATCTTCCAAAACTCAAGGAAGGAATCGAACAAATTATTAGACAACACTTCTGTGCAAACTCTCCGAACTCGTAATCTGCTTCCCTTGTACTTTGTTTCCTCGAAACACTTTTCTCTCATTTGTACAAAGACATTTTTGGACATTTCTATAGACTTTGATTTACCTGCCCAATTTCGTATTGTGGATTTTCTTCTTTTTATCTGTTTTTAATTGTTATCTTCATGTTTATCATCAATTTTGTTTGTTTGTATTTTTGAATTTCTGGAATAAATTCTTTACGACCTTCCGGCCTGGGGTGGGCCAGTATATGACAAATGCTGCTATGCTCACACGGCATCCAGACCTAGTTAGATTAATTATTAAGTATAGCTACAGATAAAAATAATGTTTTCATAAAATTTCTCGTGCATCACTCCTAGCGGGGCCTCACGCACAAAGCACAGGCCTACCATCTTCGCTTGTGTTGCTATATCATCGTTATCAAGCCTTTCCTAATTTTCTTACTGATGCTAACGAGAGCGCACCGAGTCACCAGTTATACCTACGGGGGCGGGACAGGGTTAAGCTCTGCTTTTAAATGCGAATAAAAAGACGTGTATTTATTATGATTTTTAGTTATAATTTTTATTAGTTCTTACTATTTGTTAATTAATTATTCAACAAGTTTTGGGTTCCACGTTTCACACGATTTAAAAAGCAAGAAAAAATAAGAAGGCTGTGCAACGTCATTTCAAGAGTTGGCGATGTTGATTCAAGAGTTGGAGCTGGGAACTTGGCATCTACTTAACGTTAACTTAGATGCAAACAGGCTCTCTCCATAGGGATAATGGTTTTTTCTTAACTTGCCACAAAGTATAGTTAAAATGTGTTAATAAGGGCTTTAATCATTAAGTGTGTTTTTTAAAGCTCTTTCAAATCGCTAAAAAATAAAAAAATAAATGACAAAATCGAATCAAAGATAAGAATTTAAGCTATAACTACTATTTTCCCCTACAAAATTTTCTAGGATTTAAGACAGAAAAAAAGTTTATATATTAAAAAAAATTGTCAATTTAGCAGGATTTTGCCCCTCCAGAAGCAAATCATTTAAATCAATGAATGTTCTCCCTTTTTGCAGTTTCTTATGAGTCCTAAAAATGCAGTGAGGTTGTATTCTTTTCATATGCCAGAAAATAAGATCAAAAATTTTTTTCTTAATCACAAAACTATGATTTTAATTTATATTGACATTTGCTCCATTTTTATGTTTAACTCCATTACAATGTTGAAACCTTTTGCACCATTATGCATTACTTTTTTTAAATTTTGCTCCATTTGAGATTTTATTTTCATATTTGGCATATTTTTTTAATGCAGATAACAGTTGATAAAGGAAGAATTAAAGAATTAACTAACTCAATGAAACAGCCACGAATAACTGAATAACTGCCACAAAAGTTATAACTGTTGTTTTAACTCTTAAAGTTATAAAAATAACGTATTATTCACCTATATATGAGGAGCCATTGCCCTCGAAGAACCGAATAGAAACCGTTTCATACCTCATTCTAGAGCAGTGGTTTCAAACTGGCTGCCCGGGGGCCGCATCCGGCCCGCGAGGCTTTTTTTGGTGGCCCGCGAACTAAACTATATTAGTTGTAATTTTTTTGCGTAAAAACTCTGCTTAAAAATTCAATTTTCGTAAAAACTCTGTATGGATTTAAAATACTTTTCTCGTTAATACAAACCTAATTTCTTCGTTTCCGTGAAATTTAGCATATCAACGGTGCAAAAACCACTCATTTTGGACGAAGATATTTACACACACATTTGTAAATTTAAAATGTAAATATCTATTCTCTGGTGGTTGCATCAGACAAACCTCAATTTTCTCATTGAACATTTTGTGTGCTACTATGTAAGTTTTAATACCGACCTTTTAAGAGTTTTATATTTTAACAATTAGATATCTGTTGCACACTGTTTAATACATGGGTGCACATTAAAGTTATTGTAGCCCGAATTTTTTAATATGCAATTAAATACTTTTAAAAATCTACTTCTTATTTTAATTTGTAATTCAATATTATTGTTTTGTACAACTTGGTAAAAATCTGACAGTAATATTTAATGTTCCTTCAAACATAAAAGAGTCCTACATAAAATTTTGATAAAGTTGCGGCCCGCCATTTGATTTGTGTTCTTAATTGTGGCCCCCGGCCTCATGTAAGTTGGAAATCCCTGTTCTAGAGCTTAACAGAAATAACTTATCACCTAGCTAATATTTCAAAGAAATGAAACAAAAACTTAGTATGGCGCCACAGGAAACAAGAACAATCGCACCCCCTCTGCCTAAACAGGCATACGTCAACAACAACAAAAACAATACCTGCACTTATCCGTAAAGTCCATTTTTACCATAAAATATTATACTCTAATTTTTGCAGTAATGTTATTTTAATTAGACTGATTTTGAAATTTTAAGGTAAATATTTCTGTAAATATTAAGGTATATCAGATTTTTTGTTTCAGTAAATGTTACTGTAAAGATGGATTTTACTGTGCCCGGCACACTGACACTCTGAATACTGGTACTTTCTTACCGTAATTTGATTAGGAACATTTTTTTACTGTAACGGTGCAAATAACTCTATTGTGACAAAAAAAAAAAACCTCTTCAATTGATTGTTGAAAAATCAATGAAGTAGGCATCAATTCATAATGACAGTGCCATTATCTTCAAAAAATTCCACCATGTATATTTTCAATTGCCAAGTGTATAAATAATGTTTGTCATCTTATTTTACGCTATTCTTGGAATTATGACTTCTGCAGTATGTGTCAATGCGATGACGGGCGGAGGAATAGGAGGCGGAAAGGTAAGGAAAGTTATTAATATTATTATCCTTACAGTTTTAATTAAGTTAACCTGTTATCGCTTTACCTTTGAAACCAATCAGTGGTGACTCAGGGGGGAGAGCATTCTCCTTCCAATGAGGTGAACCGGGTTCAAATCCCAGCGACGGCTGATCGATACGATACGTATTACGCACCCGGCTCGCACCGACTACAGTGCTGAAGTAAAATATCCTCAGTGGAAGACGGATCACGGTTTAGAGTCTCTATGCCGTCAGGCGTACTGTGAAAGTTTTTTTGATTTCTCTCTCCATCTAACGTAAATGCGGGTTATTTACATCAAAAAGTCCTTCACGAAGGAAAATTACTCCCAATACTTGATCCAGAAGTTCCCTTGTCTTCTGGATTGGGTTTGAAATTACAAGGTCACTGAGTTGAACATTAGTAGTTGTAAACCAAAAATTCGATCGGCTGTTCAACGACGGTTATAAAATATTTAAAAAAAACTTTAATATTGCTCTGATGTAAGATATGCTCTTATTTATTTAATAATTATTAATTTGTATTAAGCATAGTGAATTATTTCTTTCGTTAGTTTCTGCAAAAGTATATTCCAAGAAATTCATACCCATATAAAAACTTTTATAGTAAAAATACTATAGAATATTCAAAACTTTTGCTTCACAAAGGTAAAGAATAATGATGAAATCATGTTACTGCTACTATTTATCTTTTTCTTAAAAAAAGGATTAATTCTCCTAAAATGAGGTCATAGATTTCAAGAGAATTAGGACGATGATAAAAGGATGAATTAAATAAGCATAAAAGTTGAAATAAACAGAAATGTTGATGAATAGTTTAGTTTTGATGATTTCTCTCGCGCTGAAATTTTGTTTTTCTAAATTAAATTCAAACTGTTAAAATATTTTCCATCATTGCATCAGTACAAAATTTCAAAATCAATTATTTAGAATGTTAGTTTTTTTTTTCTCCGCTTAATTAAAATCATCTGGAATCCAATTTTTTACTTACTGAGTATTTCTTTTCTTTATAATTGTTTTGTTGAAATGAAATACTATTAACAATTATTCTCTTACATAATCTTTTACGTATTTTTCAGCAGCCCAATTTCAAGCAAATGATTGTAAAACTAGTTTTTAAAAATGCATTGTTGTTTTTTCTGCTTTTTTCGGAAACGAGTTATCTTCTTTTTAAATTACAGCATAAAATGGAGAAGAATTCTAAAGTTTCGGATACATTTTTCCATTAATGTTATAATAAGAATTTGCGTGTTTTATAGAAACATTTGTGTTTTTTATTCCCAAAATTTTTTTCAAAGCATATGATGAACCTTTAATGGATAAATAAATAGACATTTATCTCTTTTGTAATACAACATTGCTTCGATCTTTACCAGGAGATTTGCTAAACTGGCTTTTATGACATATTGTTGATTAAGTACTCTTACAAAGTTTGTTTGTCTTATAATGTTGTTTCACTGTGTTTTAACTTTGTGACAAGATTGGGTTTTTTTTCTATTTCAGTCTGGTGGAATGATGAGAACGGGACGACGATAAAGAATTTCAGAGCCAAAGTACTTTTGATGGATTTAACTTGATTTCTATGTCATGATGTGGAACTATCTGACATTTATTCATACATTTCGTTTCAGAAAAATCTTTAAAGGTTTATTTATGTGCTATACAGAATTGTTCTTCAAAATAAGTGCTCTTTTAATTATTTCGAAAACAATGCAATTCTGTTGTACAAACAGATAAGCGCAACTTGATGATGAAGGAGTCGGTTTTGGTTTTGAAACTTTCATATACTTCATTAATTTCTTTGAGTCTTTTATATTCTTTCTATATATATATCATTTTTTTCTATTTACTTTTTATTCTTAGGGGACAACGGTTTTTCAGAAACATAATTTTTCTCTATCATCTACACATACTAAATATTTCAAGTATTATATTTAAAATTTTGTTACTATTACATATTTCTTAACGGTCGAAAAAAGGAGGAAAAAAATACATCATAATCTGACGAATAAGTATTGAGGAAGGAGAGATAATAAACATTAAAACTTGCCTCATTGACGAAGAAAATGTTCACGGAGGTGAAAGGTGAGCGTTAGAAATAATTCAAATTAGATTCGGCATTTAAACTGTTTTTTTTTTTTTTTTTTTTTTTGCTTTTAGTTCACCTTTTTTTTATTTTTCCCTGCTTAAGTATTAATATGCTACCCCAATCGGTAAATAATTGTGAATTCCTTACTGACAGGGAATTTAAAATATATATATATATATATATATATATATATATATATATATATATATTGAGAGAGATGATTAAAGAACACACCAATTATTAACTGAAGAAAGGTATTTTTAATATAAATTTCATGGAAAATCATTTTTCTCATTTTGTTAATATTTATACTGTTTATTTAAATTTCACTCCAAATCCATTGCTCTGAAGCGTATATAATTTCAGAGAATTTTTTAATTTTGCTTGCAGTTTAGACAGAATTCTTTTTTTTTGTGAAATCAATTGAAATATCACATAAAAAGCTGTGTTTTAGATTAGCAAAATGATTTTTCCGAGAGCGATGATTTCTATTTAAAGAAGCACTAGCTTCAGAAAATGAATTTCTGTGCATCAAAACAGAAATCAGAGCATAATTTTTGTGTTTAAATTGTGTGATGTGTATCATTTCATTGGATGACTGTATTAGAGCAGGAGCTTTGTTATCTTATTATTATAATCAAGCAAATAAATAAAAGTATTCACTGAGTGTTCTTTTTTGTCCAATCAGGGAAGACAGAAAATGAAAATTATTTAAAGATGAGTGGATATTATTTTTTAAATATATTTTATCTTAAAATGCAAACAATTTTGAATAAAACATTACTTAAAATTGTTTCAAGACTTACTTTTAGCAAATTCGACTTGTCTGTCAGTTTCAATAATTTAGATTTCGACTGCATTATTAACGCTTATGAATAGATCCGGTACACTAAAGTACTAATAGAATCAGTGGCTCTTACTTTACCATTTCCAATTATGGTACCATTTGACACGCGTAGACCTAGACCTGCTTGATTAGTCCAGATCGGTCATGCAATTCAAAACACAACGTAAGTACTTCACTATAGTTTTTGAGAAAAAAGGGTCCCACAGTGGACTGATCGTAAGGACACGGTTCCCAGTAGAACATCGAAATTAAGCATCACTGCCTGCGGTCAGTAAGTGGGTGGGTGACCACTTTGAAAAGCCTGCGTAATGACCGAGGGTGCGTGGTATCAGTCCTCTTTAAACTGTTCTACCGTAAAGTACGTGACTTCACGCGCAGCTCTCCATTCTGCCAACGCAGGGGATCAGTAGAGGATCAAAATTGCGATGGCATGTTTTCGGATCATCCTCAGGGATGTTTCCCAGATCACCGCCAATAGCCCATGATACAGCTCTAGAGCGATCTAAATAAAGTACCTATAGAGAAAAATGGCTTGAGAACGATTTTCTTTCTATTTTGAAAACGTTAAAACCTAAATATAATTATAATTGTAATAAACCAAAAATATAATTCAGAAAACTGATAGAACAAAATTTATTTTTGAAAACAAATTTTTACAATATGTAGCTTATAACACGATATATGCCAAATATATAAAAATCTGAATTTTTATTTTTTTTTATTTTTTTATTTTTAAATTGCATAGCACTGGTGATCACCGCACCATTCACGTGTTTTTTTCTACGAATCCGCAGACCTGCTAAATTAAATTCGAAAATATACCACTTGTTTTCGCTCTTCCAATTTTGACTTCGTTAATGGAATTCTTGTATATAGTCTTGCTAAATTAAAATGCTAAATGTATCCTCACTTTATCACATCCAATCCTGACGTCATTAGGTAAACTTGTATATAAACTTTCTAAATTAAAGTCGGAAATGGATTTGTGATCTTTACATTTTAATAACCAATTTGAACGTCCTTTGGTACGCCTGCAATAAATCCGTCTTTCTTACCTTCGCAATTCGTATATTTTGCAACGTAATCTGGCCCAATGTGAACTAGTATACATAGAATGGAGTAGTGGACAACACTTTACCGTTTCTTATTTTTTTCGTTATTTGGTGTGTTTATACCTAGATACTGTCGAATAAAATTTTGAAGTGGATGGATGGTTCTCAACTTATAATTTAAAATTTCAACGTTATTTGTTTCGCATTCGTCTAGAACTTCTAAACTAAATTCTGAAACGGTACTGAAGCAACTTCACATTTTGAGGAAATTTGGTTAAAAAGTACCTTGACAAGTTATAAAACATAGATAAACATTGTAACATCAAAAGATAAGCTTATGAGAATAGAATTTGGAAGAAGTTAAGCTAAAATTTAGATTTGACAATTTAGTTGCAACTAAAGATTTTGTGCGAAAAGCTTATTTAGACAGTTGGTAAATAACTATTTAGATTTGTTTAGGGGGAAATCTCGAAGAAATTATTATTTGGATTATTATTTTCCTTATTATTTGGATTATAATTTTAATTATTATTTTCCTTATTTCATGCTTCACTTGCTTAGAAGCCTGACATTGGTTCTATTTCTAGAACAGTTTTAAAATCAAAAAGATTAGATTTGCCAAAACATAAATTTCGAATTTTTATTAAAAATCATATACATAAAAAGTTTTTTTTTTCCAGTAACGAAAACTCGATGAGTGACTATTTAGTTCCGCGAAAAATATTTCAACTATAATCATATTCATTCCTCATATTTGTGGTTTTCCATTGTCAATGATTCCTAAATCTGAACAAATACGTCATTTATGCACCGTTTTTTGGCCTCATATATAGGAAAAATAGGTATATTATGGTATTGGTCAGTTGTATTATTCTTAACAGCATTATAAAGTATGTGGCTACTATTTAAAGATTTGAAAAAGTCAAACAAGTAAAATAATAATGTAAGGTATTTGGTTGAAATTGTTTTAAAAAAATATTGTAACCTAAAATCAAAAAAAAACTTTAAGAAGCTAGCTTAAAATAATTTTCTGAGCATTATAAAATATTTATAATAATTCCATATTTATTAAAAAATAATAATGAAGTGCACATGCAGGGAGTTTTTTATAATGACGATCGGCACTTTGTAAAAAATTCCGGATCAAATTGTGGTAAGAAGTACTGGAACCCTGAGTGCCGGTACATTTTACCGTAAAATCCCTTCTTACCGTAAAATTTTACGGAAGATAAATAGGGTGTACGATAATTTTTACTGCAATATTTATAGCAAAATAACTGTAATAAATTGTAATAAATTGAAATTTATTATAAGTTTTTTTTTTTTGTAATACTTTTAAAGATAGATTATTTGTCTGTAGATGGCACCACTACGGTAAAGTTTAAATTCAATCATAATGATATTTTCTTTAGAAATTTTGAATTAGTCTTTTAAAAAGGGATTTTTTTGGGTAAAATCTATGTAACTAAATTTATTAATATTTATTGAAGATGGTATTATAACTTGTATAGGGTATTAGTGGATTCATGACGGTTTTTCTCAGGGATTTTTTTTTTTGGTTCTGACGTCCGCCGGATGCGGGATGACTCTGGACGTGGTAAACAGGTCAGTCTAGATTCTTTCGCCTTGTTGAAGGGAGGATAAAAGAGAAGCGACGAATGTGGCTAAGGGTAGTAGCAGTTGCAGTACCAGTAGTAAGCAGTTAATCAGAGCAGTATCCTGGGGATACGGAGTTTGTCCGCTGAAGGAGTGGTTCGTGACAGTATCTCGGAGATGGTGGATCGTAACCTTAGGGAAAGCTAAACTGAAGTCTCTAGCGGGAAGGACTACCGGGATTAGCCAAAAGCCGATATCTTTGAGACGATGGGCCAAGTCCGAAGGAATCTATGCTGGACGTCCGGTGTCCCCCTTCTACATGCCTAAGTCGCTTGAAATTAAAATAGCTGGAGAAATTTCGAGATCCTAGCCAAGGAGTTTGTCCATGAGTTCATCTACCTTTCCGGTGGGCGGTTCCAGAGTGAAAGCAGTAAATTCCGTAGGGTACTTATAAAACTTTAAATTGTATTTCGTTAACATTTTAGAGGAATCATTTACCGAAAATTCTGAACTGTTATGTTGTGTTTTTTTTGTGTAGGAGAACAATCAGCATTTAAGTGTACTTTATAGATATCATAAACCAAGTCTGGGTTTTTAGAAATGTTAAATGAAGTTTTTATTTTATAAATGTCTTTTTTTGAACTGTAGAAGTTGAAGGTTATGCTTGAGTGTTTTAAGGTTGCATTTTTGTTTTAATTAATGTATAAATGTTTATTCCCATGTTGGCATTTGGAAATGTGTGAAATTATGTTTTTGAAGATTTAGAGGTGCAATAAAAATGAGTTTTAAATGTTGAGAGTTTTCTGTAATTCATTAGATATTTGTCTACTAAATAACCTGGGTAACCGTTACTAAATTTAAATTTTGAGATCACAGCCAAAGGGGTAACGGTACACCGGTACATTTTACCGTAAAATCCCTTCTTACCGTAAAATTTTACGGAAGATAAATAGGGTGTACGATAATTTTTACTGCAATATTTATAGCAAAATAACTGAATCATTGTAATTAAATAAATATTACTGTACATTTCAAAATAAATTTTACGGTAAAAAAGGATTTTACGGATGCTGCTCTCAGAGTGCCAGTACTTTTCACCATAATTTAATCCGGAATTTTTTTACAGTGCAAGAAATTTTTCAATCACCATTAACTAGTCATCCTGCTGTGACTGCTGGTGACTGTTAGTTTTGCCCTATAGCCTCAATGGTTTGAAAATATTGTATTGGGCGCGGATAGTAAGTGATTTACATTTAACTGCATGGTCAGTAATTCCAGAAATCTAACCTTACACCATGTGATATTTTATAGGGTTACAACAAAGTCATTGTTTGACCAGCAATGGCTCAGGGGATAGAGCGTTTGCCTTCCAATGAGATGATCCGGGTTCGAATCCCAGCGATGGCTTGTCCATACAAATTCTGCATCCGGCTTGCACCAACCGCAGTGATGACGTGAAATATCGTCAGTGGTACTCGGATCATGGGTTAGAGTCCCCTTGCCGTCAGGCTAACCATGGGAGGTTCTTGTGGTTTTCCTCTCCCTGTAACGTAAATTCGAGCTAGCTCCATCCAAAAGTCCTTCACGAAGGCAAAATTTCTCCTAATACTTGATCCAGGAGTTCCGTTGCCTTCTGGATTGGGTTTAAAATTACAAGGCTATGGAGGTGAGCATTTGTGGTCATAAACCCATAAATTGGGTCAGCTGTTCAACGACGATTATAAAATAAAATAAAGTCACTGTTTATGAATCACCGATGCCAAAACTCAACGAACGTTGTGACGCAGCCTCAAGAAGCATTACAATGAGGAACTACAAAATGTTTGAAACTAACTTTAATAAAAGTGATATGCTTCTCGTGTTATAGAAGAACCACGCATCCGACATTTGATTTGTAAATTAATTAATGCATTTATTTCTTTTATCTGGCACCCAAAACGCTGGTATTACTCTATTAATGTTTATCTATATGTTTTATAATTTTTCTAGATTCGAATCAAATGACATCAAATTTTGAAATATCAAAGTAATGACATCTGGTCGTATCGAAGTTTCAGCTTCATGCGCAACAGATAAGATCAAAATTTAAAATGGTAAGGTGAAAACCATTGATCCAACTCTAAATTTAATTTAACAGGGCTAGGTACACACCCACCAAATTACATCTAATTAACAAATGACCTTAAATAAACCATACACAGTCCAAATTATTAGACGCACTATAAGATTTCAAGCAAAATCTTTATTATTAGGAGATGCTGTGCAGCTTAATTATTTTTACGTGGCTGAAACCGGGTCGCACTTGTTTACGTTCGTGTTTCAGCTGGTTAGCATAATAATTCAATTCGTTAAAAATAATTAATAGTATTAAGTACATAAAAAATCTCTTGAATAAAAGCCCATTATATGTATGTTTAAATGTAAAAGTATTGCATATAAACTCGTGCAGAACATGAAATTATTAAAAGAACTACTGCGCGTCAAATAATTTGGTCGAATTATTTCAATTTACTAATACAATTTTCAATACCTGAATTCAATTTTCAATACCTGAAATAATATCCGATGTAATAAACATTCTATACTTACATAATATATCGTCTAATGTGTCCAATCGTCGAATTTTTATTAAATATTGTCTAATTTAACTAATTGATACACGAGCGTCAAGAAATGCAAACCAGTCTCAGTCGCAAAAAAACAATAAAGCTGTATAGTATCATCCGATAATTAAAATTTTGCTTAGAATCTTACAGTGCATCTAATAATTAAATGCCTCTCTGTTTCGTGTACAATTTTGCACTGTTATTTAATACCAATAGAGATTGACCCTTCATTTTTTATTATCTCGTTTGATCTGAAATTTAGCTAAGAAGAGTATAGTCGTATGCTTAACTGCATAGATACTGACTTAATTATTTTTTTTAAAAAAATCAAAACTACGTAGCACTAATAGAAAAATCTTAATATTATCATTAGAATCTTAACTAAATCAAATATTCAGAACAAATATATATATATATATATATATATATATATATATATATATATATATATATATATATATATATATATATATATATATATATATATATATATATATATATATATATATATATATATATATATATATTTCTTAAATATGTAAGAAGAATAATTTAGGGAGGTAAAAAATATTTCTTATTTGAATAGTAAAACTATTTTATAGACTCGTTCACGAGTAGATTTATTTCTTTGTATTCTGTCACCTGTTCTGGGTTCAAAAATTTTATATTTTTTATAAGAACAGTTCTTTTCTTTTAATTTTGCAAGTACAGTTTACGTATTAAGGGCTTTTAAATTAAAAATATATAACAAAATAATACTTTCTTCAGTAAAAAAAAGTTATCAAATTTTTCGAGATAAACAATGAGGAATGCGAAACAATCAAAGAGCAAATATTATGTAATAAAAACATACAACTACATTTAATGTTTTTCTTTTATTAGTAATTTTTGAATCAAGAACAATTGGTACCGTAATGAAATAAACGGAAAAAATTATTTTCATTAAAAAAGTTTTAATTCCTATAAGGTTGCTTCTGAAGACCACCTCAAGTGAATTTGATTTTATTAATTATCAAGGTGTGGTCGTAAACTTTAAACGTCTTTTAGTCATAGATCGAATTAATATTGTCTTTTGTGTCACGCCGCAGTTTTTAATTAAAATTCTTACATTCTTAAAGGGATGATACAAGCTGCATGGAATGTTTCAGTTAGGCAGTTTTTCTTTTTGAAAACAAAAAAATGTATTCGACATAAATCATTTGAGTATATAAACTAACAGCAATCGTTTCATGAGTATCAGAACTAATTCAAACCGAAGAAGTACTAACTTTGAATATGTCTTTTACTAAGGTAAGTTTATTTATTTAACTCTGAAAATATATCTTAAATAATAGTTGGAACTGTATTTTACTGACATTTTAAGACTAAAACAACGAATTAAGTGAAATTCTATGAAATTTTAAGAGTCAATTAGAAGAGGTTTCCTATGTTTTTATAAATTTCAATGAAAGTACTTGTTAATAAACTTAATTTTTTTTTTTAATTTTAAAATATTCCAGAAATATTGCAAATTCAATTTAAGGTTTGCATGTTGCATGATATACATAAAAAAATCCTACGACTTGAATTCTATTTTTTTAATTGAATGAAATGATAAACTTAATTTCGTTTAAAAGCAATCAGATAAATTTCCTTGTATGTACTGATAGATATATGTTTTTATAGATATATTTCTTTGAAAATATCTCAAATAACAGTTGGAACTGTATTTTACAAATAATTCAAGTCCAAACAAAAAAGTTAGTTTTTCTCTATTAAATTTTAAAATCCAACTTTGTAAGCTCAATTATAAAATGTTTCGTTTTTTCCAAATTTTAATACATGTACTTATTAATACATTGGTTTTATTTTTAATTTTAAAGTATTCCAGAAATATTGAAAATTCAATCTAAGCTTTGCATGTTATACATGCAAAAATATCTCTATGGCATGAATTATGTATTTTTCTTTTAATTGAATAAAATACTAATTATAATGTCGTTTAAAAATGAAAATAAATAAAAAAAATTTAATATAGTACAAAAATCACACGTTTATAAAATATATTGTTTTCATTAAAAAGTTGGCTAAGTTTGAGTACTGTACCTGAAGGTTTTTGGCACTTGCAATTTCTTTGAAATTTAAAAGATTGGAAAAGATAAGATAGCAGCGCGTAAAAGCTTAATGAATGTTGCATGAGGTAAACAAAGGGGCGTAGTACTTCAAATAAGCTAACAAATCAAAGAAAATAAGAAAATTTCTTTTAAAAATTGCTAATTGCCTTTCATTTTAAACATATTTCAGAAGCGACTAAAATCAAACAAATTCTAACTGTGTCCACTGTAGCCTCACTATAATCAAAATAATAATTGTTTATATTACATGCATGGTAAATACAAATAGTTCATAAGAAATCAAACTTAAGTTTCAGGGACTTCAGTTTAATCTTTCAAAAGATGCGCATGCAGCAACTTAAAAACGTAAAAAGTTTTTAAGAAAATTTTAAAAACAATATTTAGACCTGGTTTTCGATTTTTAAGTTTGTAAAGTCGTCAAGGACAATGCAAAAAATTTCTTTGAAAATGTTTAGAGTGGGGTGCTTTTTATCAAAAAAAGGCAGACAGTTGTAGATAGAAAAAGGCATTAATTTGTTAAAAATGAATAAATATTCTAATCTAAAACTAGAAATTTGAATTTATATGTAAACTTAAGTTTCATTAAAAAAAAATTTATTTTTAGGATAACATTTTTTGTACGGGGATGATACAACAAACTAGGTACAAACTTTAAAGCATTGTTGGGGCAATATATCTTTTATAGATATTACATTTATAATGGATTTTTTAAATTCATATTTCAATATTCTAATCTAAAATGTTCAGTGTGGCTATGAAAACTTTATTAATACCAGAGGTTTTGTTATTAAATTTGTTAGTTTTAGCAATGTTTGTTATAGTATTTATTAATGTTGCTAAAACAAAATTTTCTTATAGGAAATGTTTGTCATTTTCTCCTTCGTTGGCTACGTCTATGGAATGCCTATGATAGTTGGCGCTATGGGAGGTACGATAGGTGAAGGCATGGGACATGGAGGAGGCATGGTAATATGATTTTATTATTTTTAACTTAAGTTGTTCATTTTAACATTTCTTTTGCATCATATATCTATAATCTGTGGGATCAGAAAAATGATTGCTTATGATCTAACCATCTGAATGATGTCGGTATATGCTGAGGTTTAAAATGCAGAGATTTCAAAATTATTTTTCTATCCTTGCAAAGGTACAGTTTATATCCGAAGAGGAGAATTTACAACAATTGAAAAATTCGAATAGTTTTAAAAATGTTAGTTATTCAACTTTCTATTCATTTAATACACAACAGTTGAAGTTAATTGGCTGAAGTAATATTATAACCTAATCATTGTAATCTCTACGCAACGTAGTTTTTCGCAATATTTTCATTTCACCACTCAAATTATACGAGATGCCATAATTTCAGTTTTTAATGACAAAAATATGCACGCTTGAGCATTATGGATTAATATTTAGGCGGGAAAAAAATTTCAGTGAGATCTAGGAATTTAAGATTGCTAAGGCAGAATAAGAAAAATCAGAACCAGTTTGATACCTGGACAAGACTTGAAAGCATTTTTAATCGAAATTTGACCTTTTTTCATTTACCTCTCACTTTCTTTTAGTTTCCTACGCAATCTTCATTTGATGTTTTTAATCTCACCTCCCCCGCTAATCATTTGTAAGGTTTTAATAAATATAGAATTTAACAATATATATTAAGGGGTGATTATGGAATGTCATGCGTGTAAAATAAATATAAGGAAAATTAAAATTAATTCCATTTCGTGATATTGCCTCTTGGGCTGATTTAACTTGAAATTAAAAACTAATCACATCAATAATAAATAAATCTCATAGCGTTACTCTTTCTTTGGTTAGCACGTGCCTCAACCTTATGCCTTTGGGTATGCGGCTCCGAATCACATGAGTACTCACTTCAGGAGCGAAGTCGGGGATGGTAGTGGAATGGTAAGAGGTTCTTATGGCTACCAGGATGCTCAGGGTCTCCGTCGACAGGTTGATTATGTGGCTGGACCTGGTATAGGATTCCAAGCAAATGTGAAAACCAACGAACCAGGAACTATAGGACATCAAAAGGAACAACCATCTCACGTAGTGATGCAAGCTCAACCTCCACCTCCTGGAGTGCAAAGTAAGTACTGAATATTTCATAATTACACTGAAGTACATAGTCTTGTGTCCATAAAACAATACTACATGGTTTGCATGATGGTTGGTACATTCTATGCTTCACACGTGATGAAATACAGTCCCCGCAATGCATGAGCATGCTGAGTATGAAACTATCTATCTGATCTTGAGGGTGATTACTCCCATAAGCGAGCAATACTCTCCAAAGTGCGTATGTACTCCAGTAAGCATGTAAGGGGTACTGGATGGGTTCCCACTCGTTGGCCAAGCAAGCTCTACTCATGCTGTAGATTCAAGTCACATGAAAATGCTGGTCATTCAATAAGGGTGATATCCTCAGATTGAAGACATTCGTTTACGATGTCTGTTTGGTGATGACGAGTAATACATAAACAGAAATTCAGGCACTGAACAAAAGTATATGTTGTTCCAGAATGATTTCCATACAAATATGGCCTATCAAAGTTCCTGTTTAATTTTACCCACTGTAACGGTGTCGCTCAATGGTGTTGTCTTGGTGGAAACGGAGTGTCTTGCATTCTCCATATTAACGTCCTACGTGAATCAGAATACAAGTTAAACTTTGATTCGTTGGAAAACATCACACAAATTCACTGTGATGAAGTCCACATTATATGTTCTCGTCTCCAGGTAAATCACGGAGGACATTGAGTTACCGTGAGGGGATCACATGAAAGGAAAACACGAACTTTTTGAAGATACTGACAAATACCGACCTTCATTTGGCGCTGTAACTTGGTGGCAACCCGTACTGTAACGTCTACGGAAATTTCCTTCATCTCGTAATTGTTACCAAGACTAGAGATGACACTTTTGACAATTCCAAGTTTCTGAGATCTTTCCACCTAATTGCGTCCACATTCCAGTCAGCCGATAATTTTAGAAGGTCACCCCCAAAACGTTTTTTGAGCCATTCCTGAGTCATCCATCCGGTTATGGCACTGAGCGGCTTACAGAACGCTAGTGAACAATTCTACTTTTTTGCCACCATTCCTAATATACCCCTCTCTTACATACTCGTCATTGTGACGTCATCTGGTGACTTCGTGCAATTTTCATATTATTCTTGAAGATATGTGTGATATTTTATAATTTATATAGGTGAAATGACTACTTTAGAGATCAGTATCAGCGTGATTCCGAATTATCATAAATTTTTTAGACTTCATATATTAAAATTATATCAGTTGTTGACGCTATCAGCAATGACATAATATTATTTAATTCAGTTCTTTATTAGGAGCTTCCTTATAATTTTCATAGCCCTTTATAAGGAGGTATTAAAGCTTCTCACTAACTGAACTAGATCATTATTGTATTATCGTAAAATAATTTCTTCCCTGAAAGATCTTTCGCAGCATTATTCATGGGAGTAAGGATAGTGAATTGTGCACACACAAATCACCCAATCATGGCCAAGCACCTAGGCCCATTTTCAGGACTTTATTTCTTATGTCTCAGTTCTATTTCATCCCAATGAAAAAGGTGCCCCATTTTCGGATCTCTTTTTGCAAGGAGATTTTAAAAACTTTCTTTTAATTCAATCACCTCATCTCTATCAGCTGATAGTTTTTCCGCCGATATATTTAATTGTCAAATTCAGAAACTTTTTTTCCATTAATCCAATTATCCACTACTAGCGGTGAAATTATCTCCAGAATAAAACGTTTTAGGGAAATATAATTCAAGTTCTAATTTTTTTTAAATAGTTTAAAAATAGACGTGATTAATCGAATTCACAGATAAAATTATGGAAGGGGAGTAAAGTGACGTAAATACCCCTATAAATATTAAATAATAATTCACTAGTATATAAAGACATGTTAACTTGATTCTATCTTGAGGTACCTTTTGATAGATGAAGGTTGGCATGAAGGTTGATAATTCAATCCCTTCACACTCAAATGAGACAAATATCATCAAATTTATAAAATATTTAATGTTAAAAAAATTCACATATAGATTGAGAAATGAGTATTTTTCTCATGTAATCGCCAAATAGCAACCTTGTTCAGGATTGGTCACATCCTTCTCCCAAAAATAGCGAAATAGTGTCGTCGGATACCACGTGATGAAGGAAGAACCAAGTGCTAACTCCTGGAAAACGAACTATAATTTATGTTATATGAACTAAAGACAGTTCCATCTGTCTCTGTTAGTCAAACCACTTTGTACGTTTTTGTCTCTTTACTTCTCTACCATCATTTGGAATTTAGACACTGAAGAAGGGACTAAATGATAAAACTGCAACTACAGTATGTTCATTTATGTACTTTTATTTGTGCTTCATTAGCCTTGTTTTTAGCCTTAACACATATATTTAACGTGAGAATAGCAGTAAAAAGATTAAAAACTGGAGAGGAAGGAGTTATACAGTAGAGCGCCGATTATCCGAACTGCTCGGAACCCAACATGGTTCGGATAATGAAAAGTTCGGATTATTGGAAAGTTGTTTAAAATCTAGTGTAAATGATTATTATTTATGCAATAACTTCCCCTCGCACCTTTTGTAGGCTTAGGTCTGGCAGTACTATCTAAAATAGCTCTGGCGTGTTTAAATTTTTTTTCCTTTTTCAATTTTTAAATATTTTTAATAAAAAAAAAATTTAAATTTTTTTTTTTCATTTTGAATTATTTTTATCATATTTCAGTTTTCTATAATTTTTTTGTCAATTACTGATTTTAAAGCATTTTTCATTATTTTCCATTGCAAAAGAAATCCAGCAAAGATCTCGTTTCAAAGAAGACGCCTTTTTTTAGCAGCTATTTTTCACTTATTCTTTTTAAATAAATCAACTGAACTGGATCAACATCATTTTGACGTTCTAGCCAATTCATTGCGAAATATAATGGATTGCATGCTTCTATATGAGAAGGTCCACTATCTTGAACTTGATCACCTACTTCTTTCACTTCGTCTGTAGAGTTCCGATTTTCATTCAAAATTTCAGCAGCAATTTCATCATTTTCATCCGAAAGATCTACTGGTTCAGAAACTTCAGTTTCGTTTGTTTTTCTGTTAAGAACTTTATTCCAAGATTTAAGATTCCAAGCACTGTAATCACTAATTCTTAACCATAAGTTACAATTAACCATTCCCCAATTATAAAACTTCAGAACTTATCAATTCATAAACTCCTTCTGCATTCCAACCATTGTAGACTATCAAAATGAAGCTTGCATTCTTGAAAGATAATTTTCTGTTGTAAAGGGCTAAAGGGGTATGTAGGTTTAACTGTATCACAGGGTTTCCGCTACGGTAGCTTTTTTCCCAAAATGAGAAAAGACCCCTCAAAAATGCTAAAATTCAGCAAAGCATTTTCGCATTTTTGCTAAATCATTTTACTAAATTCCATTAAAAAAAAGCTTACTGATAGATTGGGAGATTTGGATAAAATCGAAATGTTCAATATATTTATACCTAGCAGGATGCCCCATAGTTCGGAAGAATTACAGCATTATGGTGTACAGGAAATCCGTTGCATTTTCAATTTGTTTTCGGAATCTCCCAGAAAAGATTTTCAGTTTACAGAAACTGAATTACTTTGTGAATGGGGATTATTTAAACACATCATAATGCAACGATGTAAAAACATGCCATTTAATGAATTACTTTTATTTTTATATACCAATGATGTGTCTGAACAGTACCCATTAATAACTTCTGTTATAGAGTATTGTGCAACAATACCAATGCACACTGTTGACTGTGAAAGGGGCTTTAGCTGCCTTAATTTGATTAAAACTAATATTCGAAACAGGTTGTTAATCAACCATGTAAACAATTTGTTAATGATTAATATTGAGGGCCCTGAAAGTGCATTTAACTTTCAAGAAGCATTTGTAAAATGGGCAAACATGAAAGAAAGGAAGATTGTTAATTATAAACCAAAATGTTTTGATAAATAATAAATGTGTTTTTTTTTTTTTTTATAGGTATTCTTTTTGATATTCTTGTACATTAAGCTATTCTTTGTCAGATAACTTACAGTACTTGTTTGATATAAAGTAATTTTATAAGCCTAATGGCATTTCAGCATTTTGCTAAAACTTTTTTTCAGATTTTAGCTTTTTTGCTAATGAATTTTTAGACTCAGCTTAAACCCTGCTGTATCACAATACATGTATGTATGGCTACTATAAGAAAACTGCTAAAAAGGTTGTAAATTAAATATGGTCTTCAGATGTAGGGGGTATTATTTATTCTTCTCAATTTAGAAAAATTGTCGATAGGTTAAAAAGTATTCTAAACTTTAAAAAAAAAAAAAAAAAAAAAATTCAGACACAGTTCGGATAATTGGACGTTCGGATAATAATGGTTCGGATAATCGCGCTCTACTGTATTTTTCTTTTATTTCGAATAAGTTCTTTGATTTAAAATAAATACTTAGAACAGTTTGTAGTCGAAATTTTGTACTTTATGAAGGACGTAATCTTTCCAAATCGTACAAGGTTAAAATTAGAATGTTAATAGCGACTTAGAATTGTGTCGTTAGAACAAACTTCTCGCAATATGCCGTAATTCGAGATTTTACTGTATTTTAATAGATAACCAACGAGAAAATTTGCCCGATAGATATTTGGCTTATGTTATATTTTGAAATATACAGTCAGCCTACAATTGCCCTTATCAATAGAAATTTTGCTCACGTTGTTGTTTTTTTTGTTTGTTTGTTTTCTTTTGCACCAACCTAAGCTAAATATAGCTAACCAGAGAATTTATCCATTAAGATTTTTTCAAAAGCAACTACTTCCAACGTTTTACTTATACTCAGCACATTTTTAAATGCGATGTTTCAAATTCCCCATTTTTTATTTGCAATATTTGTTTTTCTTTAACAGCTCACTTTGGAAGTGGCTCACAATCTATGAAGATGATGGCTGGTGGCATGGAAGGCATGAAAATGATGGAAGGAGGCGTGAAAATGATGGGAGGAAGCACGAAAATGATGGGCGGAGGCATGATGGGTGGTGGCTATGGAATGGTGGGTGGAGGCAAATATTTTAAATAAGAAGAATAAAATACACATAAAAGACTTGATCAATTTATAAGGTTCAATGAAACACTACAAGATGATATATTTTACATATTTGGGACAGCTAAGGGACAGTAGTGCATTAACGTATGGAGCAGTATTTATTCCTCTTATTGGCTGGTTGAGGTCAAAGCGTTAGCAAAGAGGGGGATCGTTCTGATTACACGTAATGATTACGTAATCTTCTTTGTCTATGTTACTCTTATATTTTTAAGGTTAAAGTTACTGTTATTTTTAACTGGATTTTTGAATTTTTAATGCTACACGGAAAAAAAAGTTCTGTAAAATAACCATACTGTATGGCGATGACATTTCTGGTTTAAAAAAAACTAAATGATTCTAGTAATAAAAACCCAAATATACAATAATTAAACCGTTCATTTGGTAATTTTTCAGTTCCTATGATATCAGTTTACCGAAAATTCTGGTTTTCAAAGTTCTAGTTTCTTTATCCTCACATTTAGTAAAAAATACATAACTGAAAGTAAATATTTCTGAATGAATAGTTCTTACGCATGCTCTAAGATATGATAAAATTACCAAATTTTACCACATTTATCAAATGTCATCACACATAACCATAAAACTGTATTTTATTTTTTATCATACCAAAATCATTGCCAAAACACTTCGGTAAAAAATACGGAGCTTTTTGTTGTCTCCAAAGAACCAAAAAAACGGTAAATTTTATCACATTCTGGTAGTTTCGACCATACATTTTTTCTTAGTGTATGAAAGCTAATTTTGTAAAAATATTTAAATATTATAAAATATTTTATTTAAAATTTAATAATTTATTTAAATTCGAATGATTTTAAATTCAAATATTTCTAAATTCTGAAAAATATTTTGTATTACGCTTTCAACAAACTAAAACTTCATTGATATTGTACTAAGAAATATTATTTCATTTCGTTTTAATGGATATGTAACTAAATTCTTCTTATCACCGAACTGATTATTTCAACTATATATTCTACTTAATTAAATATATTTGTTAATTTAAATTAGAATTTAATTTTTTTTTCAAATATACAGAATCAGCTTCTGCGCCTTTTCTACTTAGTCAAAAAATAATTATTTTCAATGACATTAAAAATATTCCAGAAAATAATAGTCAGTTATTTAAATTAAGCATTTATTACGGTTACAATTTATCAATTAAAATTTTTTAATGTAATTTTTGAGAATTAAATTTCAGATTTTTTTTTTATCTTTTCTTCTAAAGAATACTGATTAAAGAAATTATATTATTGATATATTATTTGTTGTGAAGGATAATATTGTGAATGATATGAGCAGGGAAATCTTTTTTGATATTTCATAAGTTATACTATTCATAAGTTTGACTATATAAGCTAATGAAACTAAATTATAACCTGAGTTAAAGACCGTGACTTTTTTCCTTTGTTACCATTCTATCTTCTGGAAATTAAATTTTTTCTTACATATAAATTAATAGCATTTTAAATAATTACAATGATTTTAATCATTACTTATATTTCCTATTTAAATATAATTAAAAAATTAATATCGGTTGAAGCGTATGCATAGATAATTTGCATAAAAATAAGTTACGCTTCAATAACATCTAAGTCTTAAAACAAAAAATTCACAATTTAGTTTGAATTTACATTTTTCTTACAGTATAGTGCTGTGATTGTAATATGTTATTATGGTATGTACTAAATGTTTAAATAAATATGACTAGTAAATATTTTGGTTTCATAAATTAATTTGATGTTATTACATAAAAGTAATTCTATCAAATGTATTTATTCAACACAAACATCGCCACACTAATCATATGCGTCATGAATCACTTTTTTAAAAGCAATTCTATTCTAAACTTAATTTTTACATTGAATATCAAAGTAAACCACGTGTTGCTCCATAATGGGAGACACCTTAGCTCTTACAGTAGATGAGCCTTAAATTGAGCTAATAGCTCAAAAGTCATAAGAGTTCTTTTATAGTTTAGAGTTGTTTAGTTTTAGAGTTGTTTATTTATACCTTTTACGCATATAATATTGATATCAAGACAAGCGAGGTACAACTTTTTAAGCAAATTTTTTCAACATTGTCCTTTTAAAGGGGCAACTTTCTTAAAGTTAGAGGGCAAGAATAACTTAGAACGTTAAAATAAAATCGTAGGTCCAAAATTTTTACGGTCATTTAAATAACAAAACAAACAGTTGTAATTTTTACTGCGAACACATACGCATTTACTTTTTATTACCCAAATAAATAAGAAACAGTAATAAAAAAAGACAATCCATAATTTATCTGCATTTTTTGAAAAAAAATAGTATGCTTAGTAAATAGTCAGCTGTTCTGCATCGAAAAATTTTGATCAGCAGAATATTTTTTAATTTCTTAACAAGATTTAATTATCAGTTAGCTGGCAATAATTCTAAGTTTTCTTTCAATTGAAGCTTGACAATAATTTAAAGAGGAATCTTACTTTAATGGAAAACATAAATTAAAGTACTAAAACAAAATTTAATTAGTATATTCATGGAAAAATAATATACTTGATAGAGTAAAGAATAAGATTTGGAGAAATGTTAAAATTTAATTAAATGGTTTGTAAAATAACTCTGCGAAACACGCTCGATATATATATCGCGCAAAAAAAACTTAAGAATACAGGGTGAAATTGCTATTTTAAAAATATTGCTCCTATAGATTATGCAAGTGATCAATAAAAGTCTCTCATTCTATGGATTGCTTCTTTGGATTCTCAGAACATAGGGTGAAATTGCCATTTCAAAAATACGGCTCCAATGGATCAATAAAAATTTTGAGCCTCTTTATGTTAATTATGTTATGTAATTATGAAGAATTATCGATATTTCTCTGGAATTATTATTAGATCTAAGTACTTTTTACTCACAAATTGTAACACCCATTCATCAAAAAATAATATTGCTTAAAAAATACTCAATTTTATGATTATTTTATTTTTTTTTAAATGGCTAAAACGTTTTGAATTGTAGGACATGAATAAGTTTACGTCATTTTTAACAATGATGATTTAAAATTCAGTATTCACTATTTTAAATGACAAAATTCAAGATTTTAGTGGAATCTGCCAAATAGCTTTTGAGAAATAAATTTGAAAATATGAATTCTTTTACATTGTTCAGACTGAAGAAAAATTAACATTATGGTGTTCGAGGTTTTAAGCATTTTCTTCCTTGAACAAATTTTAAGAAGCAAGGAAACGAATTCGGGGGAAAAACTGAATTTTTATTCAAACAAACCACGTTTCAACTTTCAAGTTCATTACTTAAAATATCACTTTCTAGATTTAATTAGAGTAGCTAAAACTTGTTCCCTGTACTATTTAAATTATCGTAAAAATACAATCACTACATCAAAATTTAGTAACGTTTCGTTTTTTTTTTTTTTCTTACTTCGTGCTCTGTTCATTATTTCAGATAGGATAAAGGTTCTCAATCTTTCAGTCGTCTTTGTACCCTCATTTCACAATGACATGATGCCTCTTCTACCACCACCGCTATATTAGGTCAATACAAATAGTACAATCAAAATGTGAAACTGAAGCTGGTTATTAATTGAAAATAACAGTTTCATACGTAAAATTTAGTAGACTACATGTAGATTATTTTGGAATATATAATTATAAGAAAATATGAAATCAAATAAATAAATACTGACCAAATTTATTTGAAATAATCTAGAATCTAGATTGGAATGTACTACTAGCAATTATTGCGTGTTTGCAATAGTCGTGTGTTTGAGAGAAAACGTACAAAAATATGCTTTAATATCCAAAATATTTAAACGTGACAACAAAAATGAATAACTTACAGTTAATTTCACATTCTTATTCATTCTTTTTAAAAGAAAAATAACTCTTGTCTCCTCTTAAGTTCATCCCAGAGGGCGTGCCCTCTAATTGATTGAAGATATTTTTTTTGATCCCTAACGAAAGATGCTATTGCATTTCCTTTACTGCAGATATATAAAATAATTCGAATTTTCTTATTATTTGCTTAAAATTATCACTTAAAATATTTTAGCCGTCCAAATTTACTAATTATTTATTTATACATTTAGAATTTTTATTTACCTCAAACGCTTAATTTATTTATAAATTTCTAACAAAAATTTCATGAATACATTCTGAATTTAATTTTCCTTTTAAGTTGTTTTATAATAAAAACATATTTAAAATATGAATACAAGTGCATGAATATATAATAACATGTTTCAAATTATTATAAATATAAATATAGAAAGAAAGAAAGATAAATATACAATAAAATATGAATGTAGTTTCGTTTTCATCTTAAAATCTCAAAAGCAATTTTTAACCCCCCCCCCTCTATTGAGATACGGAAAAGAAAAAAACCTAGCATTGCAATTTTTTCTCTTTTACTTCATTTATTTACTCATAAAAGAGTAACTATAAGCAGAAAATCATGTTATCGTAAACATCTACTCTAGATTGCTTAAAGAATGTGGGAGAAATGAAAGTTCCTCTTAAAAATAAAATCTCATTCGACAGGTGACCCGATCGCGTGATTCTGCGAACAATACCTCCTTTTCTAAACCGGAATAAAACCACAACAATTTCAACCTTTTAATTTTGAAATTAGATTTTAGATTTCAGTAATTGCAGCGAAGCGCTTTAAAGAATACTTCACGAAGGAAGACCTTATGAGACAGTCTAAATTGTTAGAATCGCGTTGTGTAAGTTCACCATTGTTCGTGAAAAATTGGTTCACTGTATGAAATTTAAATTTAACGTTCTTATTAAATGTTGATAATTCAAAAGTATTATTTCATTTCTTACTCTTGTGGTAAGGAAGTTGTTCATCTCATATATTTTAAATTATTTTGTGGATTTAAAGTAGAGCAACCAATGTCAATACTTGCAAAATACCGGGAATTCAATTTTAATATTAAAAATGAAATTACATCAATTCCGTGATCATGGGATGAGGAGTTTGTTTCGATAAGAAAAATATTGTAGGGATTCAGGATTTAGTTTATATATATATATATATATATATATATATATATATATATATATATATATATATATATATATATATATATATATATATATATATATATATATATATATACATATATATATATATACATATACATATATATATACATATAAATATACTATATATATATATATATATATATATATATATATATATATATATATATATATATATATATATATATATATATATATATATATATATATATATATATATATATATATATATATATATATATATATATATATATATATATATATATATATATATATATATATATATATATATATATATATATATATATATATATATATATATATAATGAAGATGAAACAAAGGAAAATTACAGACATATGAAAAAAAGGGGAAGCAAACAACTGGGGAAGGAAAAAAAGAGATTAATTTTTTTTTAAAATCCGGAAAATAAAAGATATAATCTTTTCATCAGACCACACGATTATATCCGCTAAAAAGAGTGCTTTCTGATATTGTATCAATATAGCCAAAGCAAAATATATTAATACAACAGTGTAAGGAGCACTCAAAAAAAATTTTTTACAAAAATTACAACAAATAAAATGGAACACAATAAGTAAAAATAGCACGTAAAAACAGAAAATAAAATAAAAGAAAAAACAGAAAAAAACAAAATCTATAAAGCGAGTAGCGAATTTAAATGTACTTACATGAACGGGAAATTTTTCAAGAATGATTTAAAAAATATTTTCGTAACGAGAGAGCGAATTGAGCGTAACTAGAGACGTTTTTGTTTTAAAGTGCCGTTCCTACTGCATTGCTGAAGGTCATTTTCTACACGGACTTGCCCGAAATGGATTTGCACATGGAAAAATTATATAAATTAACAAAGAAAAATTTTTAGCAGATAATTTTACCTACGAATTTGCCCGAAATTGAAAAATTGCACATGGAGAAATTGTATACATTAATAAAGAAATTTTTAGTAAATAATTTACCACGGATTGGCCCGAAATGGATTTGCACATGGAAATATTATATAAATTAACAAAGTAATTTTTTTAGTAAAGGAATTTTTTAGTAAATAATTTGACCACGGATTTGCCCGAAATTGATTTGCACATGGAAAAATTATACAGATTTACAAAAAAATTATTTAGTAAATAATTTTGGCAACGGATTTACCCGAAATGGATTTGCACATGGGTAGGATATAATCATGTGTTCTGATGAAAAGATTATCTTTCATTTTCCGGATTTTTTAAAAAATATTTTGTCCTTTTTTTTCCCCAGTTGTTTGTTATTTTTTTATTATTATTATTTTTCTCCCCCCCCCCCTTTTTTTTCATATGTCTGTAATTTTCATTAGTTTTATCGTCATTTTGAGCTTATCTAATGAGTTCTGTTTACCTACAGCTCATGCGCAATAAATGAAACTTATCGTTTTTCTAAATTTTCTTCATGTTTTTTTGTATTTATTTATTTTGTTGTATATATATATATATATATATATATATATATATATATATATATATATATATATATATATATATATATATATATATATATATATATATATATATATATATATATATATATATATATATATAAGATAATTAATAAGATTTGACGACCTTTCTAACTAACTTTATCTTAAAATGTAGCTCAGAATTATATTATAATAATAATAAAAAATACAACTACTCTCTTAGTTATAAACTCGAAAATTGAGTTAAAAACGTAATAATAGCTGTACAGGAAAATAACTTTAAATTAGGGATGCAAAAAGTTTCATAGAAAAACTATATCTTTACGACTTATATTAGTTTTAAGCTGATGGCAGACAAAACTGGATCCTACCACGTGATTTTCCGGTCAATAAAAATGCAATGCACAACAATCAGGGACTACAATGACAACAATGAATGACAACAATGTAAAGCTGGCACACCATCATTAGACATACTCAAACCAAAATAAAACTTTCAACAAATTTTAGTTAGTAAGTTTAGTTGTAACAATTCAGCAGACAGCATTATTAAAAATTATTACTTTTTCACACTTATGCGTTCTCAATTTTGATTGACTGTTTTGTGCGTTACTAACCGCAAGTCTTCTGTGATTGGCTATGTGTTATCCTTTCACTCTCTTCTTTTATATATATATATATATATATATATATATATATATATATATATATATATATATATATATACAGTACCGCTCAAAAGTATCAGTACACCTAGAAACTTATAAAAAAATGGCAAAATTCAAAGTGTCATAACTTCTTTAAAAATGATCAAAAATGCTTCTGCTTTAGCTCATTTTGAAGCTTAAAATCTCTACTTTTATGTACTCTAATTGTTTTTAATTAATATATTTTGCAACTATGTACAATTACACTCCAAACAATCATAGAAAATTGTATTAATTTTTTGTGAAGTTTGACGCGATATACGGGCACAAAGAGGTTAGATATTGTTAATTTTTATTATACCATTGAAACATTTGGACTTTTAGCTGTCATTTAAGAAAAAATTCCAAAAAAACATGTTTTTTGACAAAGTTATTGTCAAATAAAAAAAACGTTTTTTTTTCAGAATTTAATGATTTTTCAGCAATTATAATGAATTTTTGTGTAATTATAATATGATATGAAAATTTTTTAATTAAAATAAATTAAAATTTAATATTTCCCGATAATATTATTTCATAATTTATTACAACAATTTTAACTTTTTTTTTGGAAAATATAATAATGAAATAAGAATCAACGTTTACAATTTAATATTTTGAAATTTATTTTTTCGTATTTTTCTCAGAAAAAATTTGAAAACAAAAATGTACATACATTTTTGTTAATTAAAAATTTGAAAACAAAAATGTACATATAAAATACAAAAACAGAATACTAACGTAAAATACATAAACTAATACAAAAGGAAAACAATGTGCGAAAAACCTACTCAAAAATATTCCTATTTCAAGCCGAAGCACACAACTTTCTGAAAATTCGTTGATTTTAGCAATTTTAAGAAATTTTTAGATATTTACGTGCTTTCTCGATAGAAAAGGCTTTTGTCTTTTTATGACCTCCGGGTATTTTACGACGTCAGCTACGGCTATCATTTTTGTATTTTTCATTGTTTTCTTCTTTAAAATTTTCTAGGTATTTCATGAAATAACTAGACAAGTTAGTTAAAATGTATGAAATTATTGAATTCTACGATCCAACTAGATATATTCTATAGAATAACGATTGCTTGATTGCTAAAGTATGAAATACTGCACTCGAAAGTTCTTTGAACCGGTTCTAACTCGTTTTCAGTTAGTTTTGAACCGCTTATAGCTAGCTGTATTGCAATGTGTACGCTTCATTTCGTTGCGCTTACACGTAGTTATGAATATGAGCACTAATAAATTGTATCATCTGCTTTTCCTTTCTTTTATCATCTGCAATAGGGATAATATGTATTTTTCGAGAGACTTAGCGGATTTTTCTGACATTATTTTATTAAAAAAAATTTGAAATTCTTTATTTTTAGCTTTAACGTTTTATCGTTAGTTATTTCATAGAATAACTAAGTAAATTATGAAATTTTTCAACCATTTTATATTTTAGTGGACTTGTCTAGTTATTTAATAAAATAACTAGAGATATTTTATAGTTATTTTATAAAATAACTCTAGTTATTTTTAAAAAAAACAAGGACAGGAATAAGAAAGGGGAAAAAATAAAAAATAAAAATTTCAAAAATTTTGAAAAATTATAAATTGGCCAAAATTGGAAAAAATAATAACAAATAATTAGAATCTTGAAATAACGATCGTTCACGATTATACCTGCAAAAACAAAGCTTTCCAAAACTGTATTATAGTGAACTCCCGGATATAGTGAACGAAATGTTCGGTCCCGTGCCTTGCTATACCCGTATAATGTTATTTTTTGTGGATATAGTGAACCAAAAAACTGATGAAGTTGGATATAATGAACTTTTTTCTGCCTTCGACTAATTTTTTTCTTCATTTTTTTGTAATAATTTTGAAGTTTCTACTTCAAAATAAATACATATACCGATTTTTAAAACCATATATAGGTAGCGATAAGCATTTTTTTCTTGTTTGCTTCTTTTATCTTACTTCCCCATCCCTAAACAAATCAAGTAGATGTTTCCAACCCAGGCAGATGATGCACCTGTAAGGTGTCAGTGGGATCAATATGCATTTTCTGTCAGAGGGAATGAGTAATTATTCATTATTGGTCAAAGAGTTGGACACTAATATGTGCTGATAAGGCCCTTATTTCAACTACTTTCTGCTCTCAGTGCAGTTAAAAAAAGCCTGCAAACAAGTGTCTCAAATTTAACTATGGCGAGCAGTAAACGTAAAATGTTCTCCATTGATGATAAAATGGGCATAATCAGAAAAATTGAAAATGGATGTAATCAAGCTGATATTTGCAGGGAATATAAACTATCCAAATCTACAGTTCGTAACATATGGAAAAATAGGCAATTAACAATTTCTGCTCATGAAAAAAATTTAAATGGCAGAAAAAAGTTGAGAAAAGCAGACCACAAGGATATTGAAGAAGCATTGCTGAAGTGGTTCAGCATTCAAAGAAGCCGTAATCTTCCAGTATCTGGACAAATGTCAATGAATTTGCTAAGCGATTTTACGAGATTACTTTTATGTGCTCGAATGGCAGGTTAGACAAGTTTAAAAAGTGGACTAACAAAAATTCAGGAAAATTATCAGAGAGTCGGGAAATGTTTCCATATCTGATGTTGAGGACTGCTCAACAGCTAAAGATTAAATTTTTTTTTTTTTTTTGTACGCAGGACGAAGAGTAATAAAAAGTAACAAATTTTTTGCTACTAAATAATATTTTTCAGTCATTTATTTGAATAACGTGCAATAAAAAGGAGGAATTTGGGAACCTTTAGTTAAATTGCTCTCATAACGAATATAGTAAACTCTCGGTTATAGTGAACCAAAATTTCGTTCCCTTAAAGGTTCACTATAGCGGGGTTTGACTGTATCACAAAAATTCGTGGCAAATAGAAAAGAAAGCATAAATAGGAACATGCAAGAGCATATAAAGCTACGTCTACGCTATGTAATTGCTTTCGCTATATTAATACAGCATTAGAAAATACTATTTTTAAGAATATAATTGTGTGAGCTGATTACAAGGTTGAATCGTTTCTTTATTATTTTTACTAATTTTGTCTGATTTTTATATTTAACTTTTTTTTAATATTTTTATGCATTATTTTTTTCATTTTTATTTTTCCCTTCTTTATTTCTTTCTTTGTTTTCTCTGCATTTTAATCTTATATTGGGAACATTTTACTTGCAATTTATAAGCATTTGAAAAAACTTAATGAAACGTATTAAATCTTAATTTTTTAATTGTTCTATTTTTCATTTCAAATTTGCTTTTTTTCTTAGGAAATAAGCAAATTCGCAGTAGTTTCTATTATTTCCTAATAGATGCAAAACTGTAAGAAATCGGAGCACCTCAACCCGTTATCTATTTTTAACATAATATAAGCTAGAAAATAGCATTAAAGAAGGTAAGGGATTAAGACTGCTCTGTAGTTAATCAATTTTTTGAGCTCTAAATATTTATTAAATTTTTCCCAAATTTATTTGGAATACGTTTTAAACATTTCTGCTTCAATTAAAATTATTTATCACAATACATTACTTCATAAAATTAGAAGAAAATAAAAGAAAATAAATTTTTTTATAATTAGTAGCAGACCCCTGATTAAGCATTTAGAGTAATGAAAGACAGCTTCATTGGTAACGTAACTCTATTGGATATTTCGTGATAAAGCGTTTCAGCATAAAAGAGAAAAACTTTGTGTGCTTTACGGAATGGTCTGTGTATTTTAAAAATAATTCTCAAATTGGACAATAGCTCGGATTTACGACTCTAATAATTCTTATAGCTGTACAGCAAGAAAAAGATTAATAAATAGCTGGACCACCCTGAGTAACTTTTGTTCTCATGATCGGATCTTCACGTTCATGGACTTAATGGTTCAAGGAAATGACTTCAAATATGCTAATTATTTAGTGCAGATGATAATTTAAGTTATGAAATCAGACACAAAAATGTAATTTCTCTGAATAAACACATCTTTTATCAAAATTTATCGAAATAAATATAGGAAAAATCCCAAAATATAGGGGGTAGCTACAATCTGAGAAACATGGTCCCAATAATTTAGTCAGGAGACTGATTCAAGGTTCAGATCCCTTAATGCTAAGTTTACTTTTTGCGTATTTCGCCATATCTCGACAGCTTTTTTAAGCAAAATTGAAAATTTTGTGCACGCAACTATAAAATTCATTTACCCAAAGATAATTCTATGAAAAAAACTTATGAATTTCAGTAAATATTCATTATTTTATTTAATAATAGATTTTAAAATGAAACGTATAAAAAAAAAATTTTCATCGTTTTATACTCAAACGCTTTCTGAGAATCTTATATATATTATCCATAAATTCGGTTTTATAATACTTTTAAATCATAGTGAAATGCAAGAAATTTAATTTTCAACTCAAAGTAGGTTTATATAAATCATAATTTCCAATTACTAAAACAGAAAAGATCAATGATTTAAGGCGATGTTTGAATTCAAAAGAAGTAATATTTTAAAGCCACTCAAAACATATGATTTACTAAAATGATTCGTTATGAATAGCGTAAATTAGTAAATATTTAAAAAGTACATGTCCTTCCCTTCAAATACTTACCTGTAACTGTTCATTTTTTTTTAACAATTTGCTTTGAATATCAAAAAAATCACAATGAAGAGAGACCATTAAAAAGAACGCTTTTCTGTTAACAAACGATTTCAAATTATCATAACTTCACCTACTTACGAAAATTGTCTCTTTCTTTTTTCAAAACCTACTCTCCCTTTCCGAAAAAAAATTTCATTCAAGATTTTGAACTATATATTTTCGAAAAATTACTGTGGCATCCTTTGCGAAAGTTATTTATTTTACTGCCATTTAAAAAAAATAACTTGACAGTCACGTGGGTTTTAAATTCAAGATTCCTTAACAACTTTTGAGTTTGAAAAGACTATAAAAGCTGATGCCCAATTCAAAGATTTCACAAACCACAGCTTCAGAGTACTCTTACGAACTCTTCCATATCCTATCCTATTTTATCTCAGGCACAAAGTTTTAAAAGAAAAATGCTTTCTCAGGTAAGATTTGAAATGTTTCTGCGAACAGCTTCAGTTAAAATATTCCTATCTGTCGTAATGAATATCCTCTCAAATTTTCTTTGAGTCTAACTATGTTATTTCTCTGAAAAAATAACCTAATTTTGCAATTATTTTATTCTGAAATTAATTGATAAAATAAATAAATTTTAATACATTGCTTTCAACTTTTTTTTAGTATTAATATTTCATTTTAATGACAAATAAGTAAGAAAAATAAACAAATGTTAAACTACAGATTTCTGTATTGAAGGGAACAAAAACAAACTTTAAAACTAATATTAAACAACTATTTTTTGCAAAAAAATAAATACCATAAGAAATTGATGAATTACTATTTTGTAAAGGATAAATTTTGCTAAAGACCTAATTTTATATACAAATATATATATTTATAGAATACATGAAATTATTGATATACGTAGCGAATATTCTTTTTTATATTAATCTGACGAAAACCATACAGATTACTAGAGTTACATTCAAGCTTATTTTTTAATGTATTTTGCTAAGCTGGATTTTTTTTATTCAAATTTCAAATTTTTGTGTCATTTTTAAGAAAAATTTGAATTAAAAAAAATTATTTCAAGTGTGCTGCTATGATAAAGCAAAAACAGCAACCCCGATAAAATGTAATAGACATTTGATCGAGGAATTTTTTATAACAAACATTATAAAAAGGTAAGCAGTTAAAATATAATCTGGAACTATGTGTATAAACATAAGTGCTGAAAAAAACATCTAGTGTTGAAGCATAAGTGCTAGGAATATGTTCAGAACATTGAAACAAATATATGGTGTTAATTTCTTTAAAATGATGAAACTATTGAAAAATGTTAATCAAAGGACTTGTAATATAAGACTTTTAATTAAAATCGAGTTTTTTAACCACAGGACTATTAGTGATATAAGAAATATAATCTGTTGTAAATTTATTAATTTGTTTTAAATGTGAAAATCTTTAAAGTATCTTCATTATAGGAATGATAAAAATGAAGTAAACACAATATGTCCATAAACATGTTTATTTGATTTAAACGGGGAAACCGAGTGAACTTATTTATCAAAGAACTGTTAGTAATGCAGGGAACATTGTTTATAAACATGTTTATTTGATTTAAATGTGGAAACTATTAGAGCGTAGATGCAAGATTTATTAAAAATCTAGAAATACTAATGCTTTCATTTGATTTAAATCAAACAATATTTAAAGTATCTTCGTGACAACATGACTAGTATAAATAAAAGAAACACTATATGTTCATAAATATGTTTGATTTAAATTTAAAAACCGTGCAAACGTGTTTACTAAAGAATTGTAACTGATATGGGGAATATAATGTAATCATGAATATGTACGTTTGATTCAAACGTGGAAACTTTTAGAGTGTAGACCCAAGATTTCTTAAAAATATAGGAAACAATAATGCTTTCATTCGATTTGAATGTGAAGATTACAAGAATATATTCCTTATGATTTCCGATTTAAAAAGAAGGCTACCGGAAATAAGCGCAGGAAATTTTTCGGTGGCAACGTTCTACCAAGAATCTTTGGAAAAAGTAACCTTTATAGGGAATATTTTCAAGGAAATCTCATGTGAGACGATTACATACAACCTAGATATTTTCCTCGCTGTTTTAAAAGCAATTATTCAGAATCGAAGATTAAGTGATGGGAAGAGAAACTTCTGAGTTAAATATTTTTATGAAATATTTGTTACATATTTTAACACCTATGATTTAGATTAGTTGATCACGGTGTTGTAAAGGAAATTTTTTAGCGGAAATATTTATTCTCGTACACTGATAGAAATGTTTTGGCACAAACGGTCAAATAGCAATTCATTTAATTGTTATTTTACTGTATTCAACAAAATCAGTCAAATAACCATAAAAAACATATAGCCATATTCAAACAGTTCATATAGCCATATTCAAGCAGTTAAGCTTGAAAAAAACATTTTTTGATTTTTTTTTTCCTAATACGGCTAAACAACCAGAATTCTATCCGCGCCATCTAGAGTTACCTTTTACTTTGCTCCGTGTAGCTAAAGGGCTAATTGGTCAATCTCATAACCTGCTGAACCGATGTTCGAATCCCTATGTTGGTACTTCAATATTTCTTTCATTCCTACATTACATGATGAGTCGGTGACCTTCAATAAAATAAGCATAAATAAACATCATAATCATAAATAAACATTATTCACGCATAGAATACGCAGCATCCAGCTCGGTTTAGTTTCATTTTTATGGTTTAGAAACTATGCTAGTTGTAAATGGCTTCAAAATCACATAGTTTTGTATTCTCTGTTTTTTAACCGAACAGTCATAAATGGCTTTCAAAACCGTAAAGATAAAAAAAAAATATATTCTAACCATAAACTTTTTGGCTGCGGGTAAGTCAAACTGCTGCCAGTAATTTCAGAACGAAAATTCAAATAGGGTATTATTTTAAATTGTTTCAATGAAATATTTTCTTTCTTTTTCTTCATCGCATAATCATTTGAAGAAGGGATTGAACATTTTTTAAAAATTTCTTTTGAATGATATTCGGTACTATTATTACCTACGGAAAAATAGCCTATTGACAATGTGGTTTTTTTTTAGTGAAAGTAGGAAATAAAAATACGTTTTATATATATATATATATATATATATATATATATATATATATATATATATATATATATATATATATATATATATATATATATATATATATATATATATATATATATATATATATATATATATATATATATATATATACAGGTTTGAAAAATAATATGTAAAATTTGTATAAAATGCAAAATATGTAATAAATTGAATTTTTTTATGATTATAAAAACATGTTATTTCATTTAAAATGTTTACCTCTTCAGATCGTCATCTTTGCTATTGGATTATTTAGTACAGTTAAAAGCTATGGGGTCGGCCCAACTGTATCTGGTGGTTATGGTGGAAGTATGGGAGGTTACGGAGGAGGCATGAGTGGAATGGGAGGTTACGGAGGAAATGCTGGAATTTATGGATCTGGTGGAGAAATGGTGAGATGATTATAAAATGATTCAAATTTCAATGAGATTTTAAGAGACATTTGTTTTACATTGATTTTTCTTGAATTATTAGTCTAAGCCTAAACCATACAACTTCAACTACCAAGCCAATGGAATGGGTGCAAACAGTTTTAGAACTGAACAGGGAGATTCCAGCGGGAATGTTCAAGGATCTTATGGATACACTGATGCTCAAGGACTGTACAGACAGGTTCAGTACACAGCCGGTGCAGCTGGATTCCAAGCTACAGTGAAGACCAATGAACCAGGCACAGACAGTAAACCAGAAAGTCCTGCTGATGTGAACATGATAGCCGAACCAGCACCTGCAGGAATACAAGAAAAATACACTAGACGAGGTAATGCAAATGACGATTTTGACTGAAATTATTATTACTTAAAGTAAAATTAAAGCTTTTCAATTGCTGAAAGCAATTATTATATTAAAAATGGTTAACTATTGAATTAGTTTACTATAGTTTATTTAGTTCAGCTTATAAGTTATCACAGTTAACTGCAAACTGAAGTTATCAGTTAACTGCAAACAGAAGTTGCATCATGGTAAAGTATAATAGGGAGTTTTGCTCATTCTTATACAATAAGTTTTTCGGCTGCTTTCAGCTTCTATGAATTGGCTCTCGCTCCTATTGCTCACACCAATGATTGTTAAACAAGTTACTAAGGCTCTTTACTCCCATGCGTCTGTTGTCAAAGTGGTAGCGTGTCGCACTTTCAGTCACAGATGCTGGGTTCTATGCTCGTGATGGGTAAGTTTTACTCAGCCTTTCATCCCTTCAGTGGGTTGATGAAATGAGTACCAAGCACGCTTGGGGACTAAACACGGCGTTCCGCGTTCGGATCATTTGTTCCTGCACCCCAGAACTCAAGATCAAGAAACCTGAGATGGGGACAGTAGGCCTTGCCTCTTTGAGGGCTGTCTCGACACTGAGTTTAATCTGAGTTTTGCGCGTTAAATCTAAGATTCCGAATAGCATTATTCTTGCGCGTTGCCGCAAGATTTCTATTTCGCAAGTAAATATTAAGTTTTTATTTATGAAATAAAAACTTAGTTCAAAAGGAGTAGTGTAACTACCAATTAGTTGAGTTTGAAAATTTGTAACTTGAAATTCGATTTTTTTTTATTTTTAGAATTCTATTTTTTCAAGACGATTTGATTTGACCGATTTTGTATCTTTTATTATTGTTATTATGATTATTTATTTGAATTATTTCTATTGCGATTATTTATCTCAAATTTTGTATTTTTTTCAATGAAAATTGCATTTTTTTAAATTATCTACCTTACAATTTAAAAGTTTTTCGACTATAATTAAATAAAATAATAAAAATAATAATAAATAATGAATATTTACTTAAAATTTTATTTTGTACGGAGTTTCCTTAGGAATTTTTTTTATTGTGAGCAAAAGTTTTCCGATTCTCTTTAAAAGCTCTCACGATATGGTGAAATATGTAAAAAATGGATTAAAATTAAAGTGTCCAAACTTTGGTCTGCTTTTCCCACCAAATTATTATCCCAGATTGCAACTATCTCCTATATTTTGGCGGTCAGAAATCCATATCCATTGAAAAAAAGTATATTAGTTCAGAGATAGTACGCTTTTGTGTCTGATTTCGTACCTTAAAATATCAACTGCTCCAATCAATAAGAATATTTAATATCACCACCTTGAGTCCTGGAATGCGAAGAACGTGAAGATTTCGATCCTTATATCAAAAGTTATTCAGGGTGGTCCGTTTTATCTTTTGCAAATTGCACATTCAACCGAATATACATTTTAGAAACATACATATTAGAAACTTTATGCTATTGTTGATTATATGCTTAACAAATTAATGATTTAGAAATTCACATTTTTTAGTTATTGGCAAAATTTAATTATTTGATAATATAAAAAAATTCAGCAGATAATTCTTTCACAATGTGTTTACTTCAATTATCACAAAGTTCTCGATAAATTAAACTTTTAATCATTAATCTCACAAAAATTTATATCTATTGATCATAAGAAAGTTTTTGACAGTTTAAAAAATTTTTCTATGGGATTCCGGGTAAAATATTTATCAGATTTTATTTATTCTGTTACTGATCGTGAGAAACTTCCCATTAATGAATTAAATGCTTTTGTGTTCTAGCTGGATCTGGAAGTTATGGAGGAAATGTTGGTGGAATGAGAAGGCAAGGTGGAATTGGTAGTTTAGGAGGTGGAATCGGAGGAGGGATAGGTGGATATGGTGGCATGGGAGGAACTGGTGGTGGATCATCCGGTCCATTTTCAGGGATCAGTCGTAGTGGATCAGGAAAAAGTATTCACTGATATAAAATGCCTGGCAATTTAACAAATTTTATTTTTTTGCAATGTTCTTATTTATATTATTCGCATTTTTGTTCCCAACCATTTTTATTACACTTAAGATTTTAATTCTTTGACATAAATTAATGACATTAATAATTAATGAATGAAAAACTAATTTGAAAAAAAGTAGTGAAATATCATAGTATATATATATATATATATATATATATATATATATATATATATATATATATATATATATATATATATATATATATATATATATATATATATATATATATATATATATATAACATAAAATATTTGTTTTTGAACATGGTGGCCAGTTTTCTTTTTTTTTTCTATGTTTCATTTGGATAGGAAAAAAAATTGATTCATTGATTCTTTGCAGCGCTTTCATATTTTATATTTAAAAAAATTGAAATTTTGAAATAGGTGTTTTTTTTTCACTTTAATCGCTAATTTCTGCTTAATGTGTTTTTTCTATATTGTTCGCTGTTTGTGGAATGGTTGACATGTAAATTTTGTTGTTTTTAAATGAAGGCCTTTATGTGTGGTCTGTAGTGTTTATTTGTGAACATAAAGTCTTCATATTGATCTCTTCTAATAATTTTTGAAGAATTTAATAAACTTTTTGATTGAAAATATGTTTTGCTTCGTATTTATAATTTATATTTTTAATTTTCGAAAAACCCGATGAAAATTACCTTTGAAAGCGTTAAGCGAAATTTAAAAAATGCAACGTAATTTCATTCAAATGATTGTTGCTAAATGATCGAATGAACTGGGAATTTAAACAATAAAATGCAAAAACTATCCTAGAAGAGAAACACAAGCATAGAATAAAATAGTTATAACAGCAAATAACATTGTAAAAAATATTTTGGTGTCAAAAACCATATTTTTGTGATAATGCCAATTCTGATTTTTTTTTAAAAAAAACTGGTAATTAAGACTAAACTTTACGACTTTTAATGTATATATATATATATATATATATATATATATATATATATATATATATATATATATATATATATATATATATATATATATATATATATATATATATATATATATATATATATATATATATATATATATATATATATATATATATATATATATATATATATATATATATATATATATTTCATATTTGGATTCTTAATTCTGATTTCTGATTGAATGTGATTATACGTCAGCTTCTCTTAATTTTATGTTTTAGTTTGTTCTTTCATTAATTGACACAATTTCAATAATATAGAAGCGCATGCATAGATTCGGAATATTATATTTATCAATTTCTTCAACATATAGTTAATAATTAATGCGAATACGTAGCCAACATTTTAAGTATCTTAAAATTTCTCAACGTCTTATATATCGCTTTAATCTTAAAGTAATTTTTTTAATTACCTGTCCACGTTTGTTTCTCAAAATTATTTTAAGAATTATTTAATTGATTTTTAACATTTCTCAAAATCTTATTCTTCACGCTACCACGTATATTATTTTTCCATTAATATACCAATCAATTGTTTTAGTACTGTAATTTAGGTTTTCTTTTAAAGTAGAATTCCCTTTTTAAATTATTGTTAAGTTTTTATCAAAAGAAAACTTACAATTTTCGCCAGCTAGCTGAGAATTAAATCTTCTTAAGAAATTTAAAATATTCTGCTGATCAAAATTATTCGATGCAAAATAGCTATTTACTACGCATACTATTTTTTCGAAAAATGAAGATAAATTATTTATGTTATTTATTGTTTCTTTTTTATTTGAGTACTGAAAAGTAAATGCCTATATGTGCACAGCAAAAAATACAACAGTTTGCTTTCTTTTTCAAATGAACAAAAAGTTATGGACATACAATTTTTTTTGACGTTCTAATCTAAGTTATTCTAGCTCGCTAACTTTAAGAAAGTTGCCCTTTTAAAAAGAATAATGAAGAAAAAATTTGCTTAAAATGTTGTTTAATATTATTTCTCAGCTTTAGCACAATTCAAAAAAATATTGCCACATCAGCAAAATGCTCGATATGCCTTATTTTGTTAAACATCAAATACTGAAAATTGTATGAAGACTCCAAAACCGTGGTAGTTTTAGAATCATCATCTCAAAAAATCATTTAATCCTCAAAAGTCATCAAATCATCTCAAAAAATTGTTCTTTTTCTAACTTTAGAATATTCTTAATACTGAATAAGATTTATTAAGAGATTTTTAGATAACAAATTATTTCTTAGATATAATTAATATGTTTAACAAATAGTTTTAGTATTCATTTTTTAGAAATTATAAATAGAAATTGTTCCCTTACTTCACCGTAAAAGAACAAGATTGTTAATGTTCCTTTTATGCTCAATTGAAAGGTGACAATGATTTAATTTACCTCAGAATTGAAATCTGTTTGGAGGTAACATTTAATTGCTTGAAACAGTCAAAAACAATTAAACTTATTAAAATTATTAGAAATTGGACTTATGTTTTCACTTTATTAAGAACGGCTGGAAAAAGGTGGAAAATTAGTGAAATGTCCAGTTAACCACCATACTTACTATTCATACATTTAATCATATAACTTGAGTTATTTCAGCAAAAAATAAAATAAAATGAAGGGTAAAATATAAATTCTATTGAAAAATGTCCTTAAGTATATACTAAAACATATCTAAAATAGATTTTAGGTCGATGTATAAAAAATATATTTTTCAAAGATTTCGAATTGGGCTAAGACGTTGACTTGTTCGAAACAATTGACTTGCAACTACTTAACTTTGCATTGTTTCATTCGACTTTTGAAATTTCACTAGTGAACGGAATTGTTTAACGTCCTTAAGAAATGTTTTCCAGAGCAGCAGTCAAAAAATAAATAAATAAATAAAGCAAAAGAAAATAAAATTAACAAAAATAAGTAAATGAATAAATAAAAATATGCAGATTTGAATTTTTTAGAAAGTTTGATGAAATATATATTTAGTTTTTTTTCTTTTTTCTAACAGCCATAACCATTTTCTTACGTAAAACTAACTTTACGTAGCATTAAATATTATAATTTAATACGCTGTGTCATCAAATGAATAATCCCCTGAAACTAAAGAGGGGAGAAGAAAATTTCATTATCTTCAAAAAAGATGAAAATGTAAATAAAAAGCATTTGAGCATTCAAAAATTCACACCAGGAGTCATTAATGCCTAGCGAGCATTGAGAATGATGATTTGTGTTAAGCTCGCTCAAAAGACTAAAGGACTCATTTAGACTGAAGCACCGCGGTAGATAAGTCTTTTTTCAAGAATACGATGAATCTATTGCTACACATTCTTTGCATCTTGAGGATGAATTTAATCTCTATAATGCAAAAATTCTTACCACCCTAGCCACATCAGCTCATTTTGATACCCGAGAATCTTGTTTTGTTCATATGAAAGTTGATTTTCTTGCTAACGATATTAGTTTCACACTATCTCTCTATGGACTGTAGAAATGCATTTTGCCCTGATTTGCCTTTCCCGGTTACAGTAGTTTTTCTAGTTTGTTTTTATTTAATCTTTTATTTTCTATTTCACTCTCAGAGTACTGTGGATTCATAATTTTCTTTTTTATCTTTTATTTATATTTTCTAGTTGCAACTTCACATTTCTTTTTAATATTACTTTTTCTGCATTCACGTCATGCCAGTTTTAATAATGGGCGTTTATTTTCTTCATATATTTTCAAGTCAATGAAATTTTTTTCCATCAAGTATAATGGATATTTCTTGATTGTTATTTTGATCAGAATCTTATGCCGAAAGAAGTAAACATCTGTAAATTATTATTTCAACAGGTTTCATGCGTTCCTTATTTTTAATTTTAATATTAAAATTTCACTACTTAAGATTTTGTTACCAGATTTTTAAATTTATATATTGAACTTCATTATTTAATACCATGGTAAATATAACCGTAATAAAACACATTTATCTTCTTAGTTTAGCTGCCACTATTACAGTTTCTAAAGGATATTACAAATTTTGTTTAACAAGAGACTTTCGAATCAGATATATGTACGTAATGATGGAAAGAATCATAAAATAGGTTTGTAATAAAAGAAATAAAACAAACAAATTATAATAGCAATATTTGATGATCATAACTGTTGAACATATTGGGCGACATTTTAATGTGAATTTACGAAAATCCATTTCAGAATGTATAAAAACATTCGAATGTTATTAGCAAATTATCTTTATCTAAAGAAAGCCGCGTAACTCACATACTTGGTAGAATGACAACTTTTTTAAAAAATGAAACATACAATATCCCTAAACATACATATTTCAATCTTTTTAGAATGTCACGTAACATTCACTAATTTCTTTAATTGTAAAATAAAAACCCTTCGTCGTAAATGAATAAAGAAATAAAAAAATTTTCTATAAAACCTTGTGAATGTGCGTTATAATTTCTTCTAGATATTTTACAATTTTTACGGGATCTTTTTCGTGATTTACCCTTCAACCCTGTATGTAATTAAAATATTACAAATTTGGCTTTTGTATAAAATCTTCATATGTAAAGAAATTAAAAGCAACTTGAATACAAATAATGCCTTATAAAAAGTTTGTGCGTTCAAATACTAAAATTTTTGAAAATTACAATTTATAAATCGGTTCAAATTATATTTTTAAAGGAAACGAAAACGAAATGGGCAGTAATCAACTGAAAATACATCTGTTGCCTAGAAACTTCAAGATATTTCTCTATCAACTATTTCAAAATAAAGCCTTTTCGACCGGCGCAAACACAAAAATAAAGAACAGCTTCAGTTTTTATTTCATTCTTTTTTATTCTCTCAGCTTAGTTGCTTAGCAACGGAGTATTTCTCTCTTGCCGATTACGCGGCTAGAGTATGGTTATATAAAATGTTTAATTCTTCTTTGGCGATAATTCTTAACCTCACTTCGGAACGACACCAAATATATGAAACTTCACAGAGCCCTAAATTTTGAACCAATTTTTTCCAACTTTTGCCCACCTCTTCTATTTTGAGGGTCAGGAATCCAAATGTGTAAAAAAATATATGTTTATTCCGAGAAAGTGCGTTTTGTGTCTGAAAGTGCGTTTTATGTCTGTAAATCAATTTGGAAGAAATGAAGTGAAGTAAAATAAAACTATATATATTCCGATTTTTCTCCTCTATTAGCTTGTAAACACTGTTATTCAGTGATTTCCTTTTATCTATTATTATTATTATTTTAATATTTTAAAGGTCTCCTGGCTGAACGGTATCGTCCACTTAACATTCTGCAGGCTGGAGGTTCGAATCTCACGTTGGGAGAATCTTCCTTTCTTTGAATCGTGCTACTTGTTTTTCTTCTTGACAAAGGCTTGTAAACCGTTATTCAGCACACAAACTTCTAACAAAACACGAGAAAAAACCAGCTTCATTTATGAAAAATGTGGTTTAACCTAAAGTGATAAAAAAAACAAATTTGAAAAAAATAATCAAAAAACAAAACGAAATACTCAGGTGTACCCGAGGTACTTTCATTAATGTCTCTTCTTCAGATTAATTGCTATATTTTAAATAAAATCATATAACCATTTGATGCTTTGTTCGCAAGAATCCATCATTAGAAGTTAATCATTTTTGTTTTTCATTTAAAAATAAAGTGTTTCATTTTTTTTTTTTTTTTTTATTTAGTTATTTTTATTTCGTATCATGTGCGTAACACAGCTTCTCATTTGTTTAAGTTGTTTTTGTCCACACTAGCCTATTGCATAGGGTTTGTGTTTACGAACTATGAAACTGATATGTATATCACTTGTTATTTATAGTGTGAAATTGTTGCTGTTGCTTTGTTTACATCAGCCCTTTAAATGCTGACTAACCATTAAATTGATTATTTAATGTTTTGTTATTTATGTTTTTAAAGAAAAGTTGTGTTTGTTTATATCATTCCTCGACAGATAAGCAAGGAAACTGCTTACTTAATGCATAGTTACATATAGAAATAAAAGTTCCATTTTGAACTGATCGTAAAGACTCGGTTAACACAAATAACACCGAACTTATATTCTCAATATTTGATTAATGGAGTTTACTTAAAAAATCTAGTTTTCTTCTAAAGTATATTTCTTATCAAATAACACATTCAATTTCTTATATTTAATTCCTTTTCTCATAAAATAATACATATTTGGAAAGAATTTCAATATTTTGTAAGAAAATTTTACCAATCGAGCATAACAGACAGCATCAATTTTTAATGATTATACATTCGGTTTTATAAATAATATACAACTTTAAAAAAGCATATATTTCGTACGTTAGTTTTTTATTTTCGGCTTAAATGATTCTTCGTACTTAACATAGCATAATTTTCTACTCTGAGAAAAAAATAATGGTCAAAATGAACAAAATTCTACCTTGTTTCTGGTCTTATCGGAAAATCAAAAAGCTCGGCAATTTCTTACCGTAGAGCTTCGTTAATATTTTTTGGTAAAATTAACAATAAAATATGGTTTTATTATATTTAGCAGAGTTTCACTGTGTAATTTCATTTATTATAAATTTATAATCAAGCTGTTTAATTTTTGCTTAAATAATACTTTGTACTTTATACAGCATAGTTTTTAACCCTCAGGGAATAATAATAGTCAAAACTACAGGAATATTGCAAAATCTACTTTATTTTTGGTTGCATGGGAACACCAAAAAAACTGTGGTAATGATTTGGATGATCTGTGGTAATGATTTTGGTAAAATTGACAATAAAATATGGTTTGATAATATTTGATAAACTTTGATAAATGTGGTAAAGTTTGGACATTTTATCATGATACCTTAGAGAAATGCATAAAAATCAATTATACATTTAAATTTACTTTTCAGTTTTCCATACTTTACCAAAATGGTGGTAATAAAGACAACAATTATGAAAATCAAAATTCCTGATCCATCGTTACAGTATGAACGGAAAAGTAACAAAATGAAAGGTTTTGCGAAGCCACAATAGGCATTACATATTTCCTAGCGTTGAAAATTTCTTTAAATTCCTGAACTTATTTTTTTAAATAATTCTTAACCGAGTTTTAATTAAATTAAACCGATTATTTAATTCTTATTACATTTTATAAGAGCGAGTATAAAATATTTTATCCTTTTCTTAATCTTCAATACAACGGCTAACGTTTTATTTCGATACTAATGTAAGACTCTCTCCCATGAAGATTTCTTCCCACGTTCTTAACTGTCTGTTGAGAACAATTTAATCACTTTTTATATTGGCCTCTGTTTAGGTTGGTTTTGGGGAACTTGTCTCCCATGGCCTATCCTTACTAATAATATTATTAAAATGTATTATTATTTATTATTACATTTATTATTTACTAGCTGTACCCTGCGTGCGTTGCAACGCTTTCAATTTGAATTTGAATTTTGTATTTAAGTGTGTAAATGACATTTGCGATTATGATTTGAAATGCAAATTTTATTTAATGGTGAAAAAAACCAGTGATAGTCTCAGCAGTTAATTCTCTAGGATATCATTAGTGCATTTTCAAACAGACATGTATGGTGATGCACACGGAGCATGAAACATATTTTGGACAATGATCTGAAATAAGACTGGATCTATGGTGACATCAAGAATTTCTGCTGATATCTGATCAGTTTGGCAAGGTGGTTTTTTTTCAATAAGCCAAATTAGAATGTGTGCCTGAGGCAATCCTCGTTTTTGCCATTCAATAGAGTACACCCAACACCGTGTCTCTCTAAAAACATGACGCTTCACAATGAAATCAAGTAAAGATTATCATTTTTGTTTGAACACACGTGCTGTAATATCATGACGATCCGATGATGATTGTCCTGGTAACAAAATATCTCTAATTTCAACCCAAGCAGAATTGCGCGTAAATGTAATAAATAAATCTAGGAGCCCAAATGCGAGAACATATGTCATTGCATCCTGTGAGTATTCATACATGTGCCTTGGAATCCAAGGCACATGTATGAATACTCAGACATGTATGAATACTACATTTGCAGGGAGTCCAAGTTTTTCTCCCTGCAAATGTAGTCGGCAATATAATCATTTTCCTTACATCATTAGGATTAACGTTACCATCATTAATTATTGCATCCCGTAAATGAATGCATTCTTCTGAACGTAATTTGGTTTGATTTAATTTAATATACAGTAGGCGTTCAGTTTCAATTTTCGCATACATATCGATAATGTATTAATGAACTAATTGTCGACATTTTAAAGTATGATTATCAGCGTTTTGGCAATCATTAATCTATATGCATAAAAATTTATTGCACTTGCTTTCTTATTGGTTTTCTCGCCTGTTTGCGGACTTCTTAATTTTGTGTTAAAATAATATCCCTCCTCTCCTCACAAAAATAAAATAGGATATTGCAATGCATCATATGATCGATAAGTTTCGGAGAACTCTTTGAACGTCACGATTTCTGCGATGAAGAACTGTATCGCGGGAGGTAAATTCTTCGCCAACTATAACACTAGCCACTTCATCCAATGTTGGCGCATTGCATTTTTCTTTGTGGTGGCCTACAGGTGTTTTTTCAGCTCTAATAACAACTTTGTAAATATCGGATGACATTTAGTCAAGGGCACTTGTGAACAGCCTAATTAACTGATTATGTTGATCAGAAAATTTTTGTAATACGGTAACAATTTTTCGTTTAGTGCCATTGTTTACCTGACAACGTTGATTGACTTGATCATTTGTGTTATCCATGAAATAAATTTGTAGAAATTTATGATCTGCGTTAGGCATTGAAAGAAGTGATCCTGCACGATGATAAATTTGGCCTTGCACTTTGAATGTTGGGATGTAATTCTCGTTCACGATACGTGTAGCACCGAATGAAGTCATTTAGAAACACGAATTGTACCGGCGCATATGCGCCAAAAAATGTTTCGATTGGTTTGTTTGACCTGATACGAAGGTTGATAATGTCTCGGCAGGCGACGTAAAATCTTGTAGTTTCAGTATGCCTCTAGAACAGCAAATTTCAGCTGTTTCATTTTTAAATTTGAGAGCATTACAAAACATACATAATTGATATATTTCTCCTATGATGACACTTGGGGGAAGACTATAGTTTGTTGTCGGATCATAATGAAATGCACTGAAATTCAAATCAGAGTATTGGCAGCGTCTGAATAGCGAAATGCGTTCTCGGTCGGTTTTCATTCTTGCTTCTCGTTGCTCTGATGTTTCCGACGAACGGGCTTGTGTAGTTCGTAGTTGATTTGTTGACAGTCTTCTTTCCTGTTGCTCAGACGTTTCTAAGGAACGGGCAAAAGCATTCTGTTCTCGATTAGTTTCAAGTCTTTTTCCCGTTGCTCCGATGTTTCTGAAACACGGGTAGTTCTCTTTTTGCGCGCTTGAGATGTCGACCGACTAAGAGCGATTTGCTTAGGCGGCATATTTTTGCAAATATTCTTTCTGACAAAGAAAAAGAAATGTAAAAGTTGACAGTGGTTGCAAATTTGCTAAATCGAAATATCACATACATATTTTAAATAATAAAAAGAGCAATAAAAATGAGATGAATAAAAAAAAAAGAAAATTGTAAGATTTAAAACAAAAATCAATTTTATAAATGAAAGAAATAAAATGGATGAATTCGAAAACTTTTCATAAATAAACAAACAAACTAATAGTTTTCAAATGACAACTGTCACAGCACTGAAATCTTCGAAAACTATATTTAATTGTGCTAACCTAAAATTACGTACTAAATATAAATATTTCTGAAAACGTGCAATTTGAATGACATTTGCTTTTGTCTTTATATTTATTAAACAGTTTTCACAGTACTGAATCCGTGATAAGACCAACAATTAAGAAATCTATTCTCGTTGATTTTACTTGCTTGTGCTCACCTGACATAAAGAAACGCGCGAATTAAAAATTAAAGTATATGCAATTTACTTTTGTAAATGAATAGAGTTATAAGATAGAAAATATCACTGTTGTTATCTTCAAGATATTTGAAAATTGAATCGTTTATAGCAAAATTTAAAACAATGGCTAGCTTTTAACCAATCAGAAAATTCCATTTCGACTTTCACTGATATCGCTAGAACGGTTTATCGCAGAATGTTCTAATGTCGACAGAAACCTTCCTCGTGCTTTGAACTATCTGTATGCCAAGTTTCATAGCTTTCTGTCGGATGGTTTAGGAGTCTATAGAGGACAGACAGACAGACACACATTCACTTTTATATATATAGATTTATTATTATTAAAATTTATTATTATTTATTTATTATTATTTATTTATTATTATGGATAAAATATAATTTTGCATCTCGAGCTCTACAAATACTAAATTAAAGTTTTATTATAATTATGATCCAGTTTTCTTTTTCAACTGTCACTTTCATTATCTTGTTTTCATCACAATTTTCAATTAGTCAACCATACCCTCTAGCTCCAACCACACCTAATTTCGTCATTATAGGTTTAAATACCGTATATTTCGGTTTTATTAATCAAGAGTATGTGGGTTTTTTTCGGAAATATCACTACTATTCTACACGGTAATTTTTCCAGAATGTTTTTCTTCGTGAATGGACACCGAAAATCCCCAGTTGTCACAAAGGTTATAGATTTTCCTACTAAATAATGTTTTTCCTGAAAACAACTTATTTTATTGAAGAATGAAAGTGTGTTTATTTTTTTAAGAAAAAAAGAAAGGTAATTACACAGAATTAGAAGTGTAATTCTTTTCAATAAAGTCTTAAAATTATTCAAGTTTCCAAGGTTTTAAATTCATAATCATTGGTTAGAAAACTAATTTTCAACACAATATTTTCTAATATAAATCATGATTGATAATTACTAAGGCCGAAAAGATCTTTTCCAGGTTTTGAGGTCATGTTTAAATCCAAAAGAACTTAGATTTTAAATCAGCTTAAAATATATGATTTACTAAAATGATTCGTTTTGAATAGTATAAATTAATAAATATTCAATCAATAGATGACCTCCGTTTTAAATGTTTTGTGAAGTTGTGATTCAATTGTTTTCTGCTATTAATTTTGATTGCAGTCATAGAAATTAGTATGACGAAGGCTCACAAAAAAACGCTATTTTACTATTCATAAACAAATGATTTCAAGTTTTTCATAACTTCACCTACTTACGTAAATTGTCTTTTTGACTTTTAAAAAGATGAGCTCTTTTTTTCTCTGTTTTTAATTTCATTCGGAGATATATTCTAATAAAATAATTGTGGCGTCTTGTAATTTTGAAAAAAAAAGTTCTTTGCTTTATTGCAGTTCAAAAATTGATTTAACTGCCACGTGTTCTTTATTCTTTAACAACATTTAGTTGGAAAAGAGTATAAAAGCGCACATGCATTTCGAAAGTTTCACAAACTGGAGGACCAGAGCACAAATTCTTCTGTATTTTAATATCCAGTTTCATCTATAAGGATTAAGAGAAAAATGCTGTTGCAGGTGAGAGATGAATTTTTCATATCCATTTTGTTTAAGTTTAGTTTTTAAAAAATTTAATTTTCAATTGTTAAAATAAATATTATTTTAATTTTCCTTTGAGAATTACATCATTTTACATTAAACTAATTTTACAACAAATATTTTTTAAAGATACATGTGAATGATGAAAATGAAACATATTTTTAATTATCGATTTTTATTTTTATAAAACTGATGATCTGCATTTTAAGAAGTATTATTATTGTCATAATACTGACTAATATATATTATTTTTGACGAAGAAACTTTAAATATGATGAACTTCATTTCACACAAAAACAATATCAAGCACAGAGCGTGCTTGAAATTATTGATATTTGTTACTTATATGCTTATTTTAAACCGGACAATAAACTATATGGATTTTTGGTTATTTAATTAACCATCATTTTGTTTTATTTTTTTTTAATATGACAAATATTTTTATTAACTGCTCAAATAATTGTGCCATCTATTTAAGAAAAATTTGAAATATTTATAAATATTTCATTTATTATTGACAATGACATACAACCACTCAAATTTTAAACTTATGTAGAAATTAAACAATTTAAATAAAGAAGTAGGTAAAGTATAATTAAAACTAGAATTATGATTATTTTAACATTTAAGTATATTAGATCATACTAAGATCACTAGTGTAGATAAACATATGTATATTTAATTTACCAGGATGCTAAAGCCCTCAGTTCACCTCCACTTAGTAACTCCCATGATTGCCTCGCAATAATTGTTGTTTCTTCAGCGTAGAAAATTACAGATAAAATTACGGTACACAGCAAAGAGAGTAAAGTCTCCATAAAATCCCTTTTTTGAAATAAAAACACTATATATATATATATATATATATATATATATATATATTAATGGTGGTACCGAGCAAATTTAAGGCAGAGGGTGCGTTTCTTGTTTTTCAGTGGCGCCACATATGGCCAAGAATTCGTCTTCGGCCACACACACGTCACTACCCGTTTATAGGGTGAACCCATTCATACATCCAATCATTCATCTACAGATCGTAGTTTCGACCTGAATCAGCGAACGATCGATCTCCAATCCAGTACCCCCAGAGGTTTTGATTTGTTATGGGAACATGGAGGACTTTGCGACTCGACAGATTCAATGTGCATCAGTCACCATTTACTAAACGGGGAGCATTCGACCGGCGGAGTTCGAACCCACGAACTCTCGGACATGGGCAGAGCACCCTACCGACCAGGCTATCCCTGCACATGAAAATTCTAACAATGTGTAAGAAAATTACCCCAATCAAGCATAATTAACAGGATGAATAAATTTAATTCATTAAACCTAATTTAAATGATTATAAATTTGGTTTAATAAATCATATACAGCTGGTTATTTTACAATAATTTTAAAGAGACGCTTTCAACAGTGTGATATTACAAATACCACAATTAATTACCAGAATTATAAATTTTAGCAATTTTTAAAATTAAAGGTATATTGTTATAACAATAATTAATGAGTTCTCTACCGTAAATTAATATTTTCGCACAGTAAACAGGCTGACAAATTAAGCACAATTTTTGCATGCAACCACAATGTGCATGAACCTGATCGTTAAGATCTTAATCATTTAATAAATCGTTTTACCTGTATGGTAATTTGCATCATAAATACTAATTGTAAAGTAGTTAATAAGCTTAAGACACCAATTCGAATAAGTTTATCTTAAAATGGTACCGTAATGACGTAACTTCATAGAACTACGTAATAATAACGAAACAACTCTTTTTGTTTTAAGCTCTTAATTTAGAAAACAATAAAAGGCAAAAACGTAATAATACAGTAAGATGAATAAATATTACAGCCTTTAAACTAGGGATGCAGAAGTATTTTATATCCCTAAAACAATATCCTAATGACTGTTATTAATTCAATGCTGATGAAAACCAAACAAATGTGGATAGCTGGACTCTACCGTGTAAAACTCCGGCCAATTAGACTGTATGAACAACAGTGGAAAACTGCGTCAGACTATTTAATAAAATGTATTAATCATGTGATAAATTAGTCAGATAACAGTATGAAACAATTTTATTTTTGTTTCATGGTGAGAAATAAGGATGCAACTAAAATCTGTTCATCACGCGACTGTTAATGATGTATTCATAAATATTTTAATTTAATTTAAATATTTAAAACGTTAAAGCATGTTCTCCAAACGTCTGTTATAAATATAGGAAACATCATATATTCATAAATAAGTTCATTTGACTTAAATGTTGAAGTCTTTAAGATGTGTATATTTCTCAAAAAATTATCTAATGATCAGAGCTTTACGTTCTAAGACTCAATTTTAACAATTAGAGAGGAAATAAAGTTTTTGATAAAGAATTTAATAAAAATGTTCAGGTTTTCTAAGTAATTGGAAATAATGATTTTTAAGATTAATTTATTATTTTTATTTATTTTTTTCATAAAAGATGAAAAAATTTTGATTGTAAGGTATACAAATTTTTCAATCATTCTATATAATGTAGTTTTGTGTGTCTGAATATCAAATTGGAATGAAATGCGACAAGAAGCTCTTAAGAAATCTAATTTCAAATCTCCAACCTTTTTAAATTTCGATTTCTTATGAACTATCCTACCAATTTTGCTAGCATTCTAAATTTTGCTATGTAAAACTACATTCTTCAAAATTATGTAAAAAATTGTCTACCTTATAATTCAAAAGTGTTCAGACTATTAATAAATAAAATAATAAATATGTATTAAACGCTAATTTTTGCATGGAATTATCCTCGAATAAATTGACTTTATAATTAAAAGCAAAAATCCTTAAATTCCCTTTAAAAAATATCTCGAGATATGGCAAAACATGCAAAAAGTAAAATTAATATTAAGGTGTCCAAATTTTGGACTGTTCTCCTGACAAAACTATTAGGATCATATTTCTCAGATTACGGCTACCCTCTCATTTCGGGTGTTAAAAATCCAAATCTTTAAAAAAAGACGTATGATTATTTACGTACGTTTTTGAGCCTGATTTCTACCCTTTGGCTACTTAAAATAATGTTTGCATTAATTAGATTCCCGGTTAAATAACCTTAATTCTGATTAATGAAACCGAAGTATAACAGTATTTTTATCATTTAGTTGGAAATTTTTAAGCTCGCTCAAAAGTATTGAAATATTTACCACACTTTTAATAAAATGTATAAAACTGAAAGGTAAATTTAACCGAATAAATTATTTTTATGCCATGAACTAAGTTATTATGACAAAATTATCAAATTTTACACCGTTTACCAAATTATAATTTTAAATTAAAAAAATATTTTGTTAATTGTACCAAAAACCGAAGCACTTCGTTAAAAATTATTAAGCTTTTTGGTATTTCCATGGATCTAAAAACCCCATAAAATGAAGTATATTCTAGTAGTTTTTTTTTTTAATAACATTGCAATGCCTTGTATATTTTAAGAAAACATTTCAGTACCTACCACTTTTCCTTTAATTTTATGCAACATGTATTTTTGATGCGACAAAAATTACCAACAGTACCTACTTTTTAGCGGTACCTATCATCAGTATCAATGGTATCAACAGTACTTACTACTATGAGGCATGTCAGCATTATTTTTTTATTAAGTAAAGAAAATAAAAATAATAAAAGTTTTATAACGAGTAATTTTTTTGTCAAAATCATTTAAATGAGAGGTTTTGAGTTGAGCCGTGGTGGCTCAGGTGAAAGAGCACTCGCCTCCGAATCAAATGAACCAGGTTTGAATCCCGACGATGGCTAGTCGAAGCGAATTTTGCACCCGGCTAGCATAATCTACAGTACTAACGTAAAGTATTCTCAATGATAGACGGATTGTGGGTTAGAGTTCTCTTACCACCAGGCTAACCATGTGATATTTTCATAGTTTTCTTCTCTATGAAGCGCAAATGCAGAAAAGTTAAACCTAAAAGTTCTCTACGAAAGCTAATTTCTCCCTATACTTGATCTAGGAATTCCCTCGTTTTCTGGATAAGGATAAAATTTCTAGATGGAGTTGAACATCGGTAGACGTAAATTCAAAATTGGGTCGACTGTTTAACGATGGATATTAAAAAATGGATTGTTTCGTGATTATGAAAATTTGGTATTTAACTTAAAAATTTAACACTTTCAGATCGTCAGCGTTGCCATTGGATTATTTTGTGCAGTAAATAGCTATGTAGTCAGCCCAACTGGATCTGAAAGCTTTAGTGGAAGTATGGGAGATTCTGGGGGAAGTATGAGTGATTATGGAGGAGGCATGAGAGGAACGGGAGGTTACAGAGGAAAAGCGGGAAGTTATGGATATGGAGGAGAAATGGTAAAATAATTGTAAAATGATTCGAAATCTAATTTGATGTCAAGAGCTATATCTGTAACATTAATTTTTTTGTGTTATTAGTCTCAGCCTAAACCATATAACTTCAACTACCAAGCCAATGGCATGGATGCAAACAGTTTTAGAACTGAACAGGGAGATTCTAGCGGGAATGTTCAAGGATCCTATGGATACACTGATGCTCAAGGATTGTACAGACAAGTACAGTACACGGCCGGCGCAGATGGATTCCGAGCTTCAGTGAAGACCAATGAACCAGGTACAGACAGTAAACCAGAAAGTCCAGCTGATGTGAGAATGATTGCAGAACCAGCACCCGCAGGAATACAAGAAAAATACACTAGACGAGGTAATACAAATGACGATTTTGGTTGAAATTATTATTATTTAAAGCAAAATTAAAACTTTTCAATTACTAAAAGCACTTATTTTATTAAAAAATTTTAGCTTCTGAATTATTTTATTATAGTTTATTAGATATAACAGTTAAATGCTAACTGAAGTTATTGCATCAAGGTAAAGTTTAAGGGGGGAATTTTGCTTATTCTCAATAAATAGTTTTCCAATGAACCGGGTACAAACAGTAATCCAGAAATCCTTGCTGATGTGAATATGGTGGCCGAACCAGCATCAGCATCAGGAACACTAGAAAACTACTCAAGACGAGGTAATGAAAATGGCAGTTTTGGCTAAAATTATTATTACTTGAAATAAAATAAATTTCTTCGATTGCTGAAAGAAATTACTTTTTTTAAAAAAAATAAAAGTTATTGCATAGTGAAACAATTGCCTTAAGGGGATGTTTATGGGTGAAATTTTGTTTATAAGATCGTTACTTTTTAACAATACTCGTAGTTAATTATTCTTAGACTTACAGTAAGTTAATTGTTCATCAAGAATTTAAACATGTTGTCAGATAGAAACCCTTAATGAATCAGTTAAAATATTTTATTTAGTTTCAGAGAAAATTTGCATCAGGTTTTATTTATATAATAATTGATTATGCAAAATTGTTCATCAATAAGCCATTTACTTTTATTATTCCAGCTGAATCTTTTACTTATGAAGGAAACGTAGGTGAACTGAGACAACATGGGGGAAGGGGAAGTGGTGATCTAGGAGGTGAAATTGGAGTATATGGTGGAATCGGTGAAGGACTGGGTGGACATGGTGGCATAGGAGGAGTTGTTGGTGACTCATTCAGTCTGCCAGCAGGAATCAGTCTCAGTGGATTAGGAAAAAGTATTCACTTATCTGCACATTTAATTAATATCGTTATTCATAATCCTCTTATTCAATCTTTTTATTTTTAATTTTTAGCTAATTTAATATAGTTATGTGATATACATATTTAAATATTGGCAATTATATGAAAATCACGAAAGTAGAATCAGACATCGTGCAAAAACATATAAAAATGAACACACAAATCACGCAATTTATTCACATTTTGTAAAATGTTATTACTTTCCTGATCATCGTAAGAAAGTCCAAAAAAAAAAAGAAAATTGAAATCACACTACAAAAAATTGACAAAAGTGCAAAAACGTTAAAAATGAATAAATAAAAAAATAAAAATAAGAGGATTAAAAATTAATATCTAATTTAAAAAGCAGAAAATGTAAAGAAAATAAGAGGGTTGTTTAAAGTGAACCAAATAAATAAACGTAACTATTTTAATTACAAACGATTCTGTAAAAATACTCTTTCTAATTTTCACTCAACATTTTTTTGAAACTGAATAAAAGAAGATTCATCTAGATGCTGTTTGAAGAATAAACTATTCTATAGCACTTTTAATTAGTGAAACATTTTAAAAGAAGTGGGTATGGGTAAGCAAGTTTTTCTTCAAACTTTAGTCTGTAAACAAATTTTTACGTAAAAGAAAATGAAGATACAAAAATAGAGAATTCTTTCTGACACAAATAGAAATGAAACACGTTTCTTCATAATCAGTGCTATAAATATATCAGTTGGAAAAGAAAGCCTTTTTTTTCTACATTCTCGGTTTTAATATACTTCAAAAAAATATTAATTTTCTCTCCAAATATAGTAATTTTTTACATAAAATAATTTTTGAAGCTAAACAGCTGTATCATTAATTTAAATTTAAACAATTTTATACACAAAGTTTCTAACGGAAAAAATCCTTAAGATCCCTATTTTGGCTTATTAGCGATTTCGTCTTGTTGGTAGCTCCTTTAATTAATTGTTTAATAGGTTTAATCTAATCATTTGAAAACTTACATCTTTTAGTTGTGAAAAATGTTAAATCATTCCGCGCTTTAAATATATTCATCAGCTGATCCTTTCAAAAAAATTTTATTTAATAATTTTTAAATTTTAGTTATTTCAATTTTTTTACTATAAATACGAGAATTTACTCATGTTGTCGATTAGAGATACTTAATTAAATCTGAATCAAATGAAATATTAATTGAATTTCAGTTAAAATTTTAATCAGGTTTAATTATATATTTATACACAGGTGTAAGAAATTAAGAGAACTTGCAGACTTGGTTGATTATCTCTAGAACAACTGGACCCATTTTAACTAAATTTGATATCTACATACATTGATAGAATACAAAACAAATAACTATTCAACAATTGTAATGCACACACGTCATCGTGCATAACACTCGTTGGGTTTGGAAGGTATGAAATTGCCACAGGACAATTCAAGCCAAATTCCACAGATAATAATAAACTGCCTTATTTCAAGTATGAAATCACGCAGCAAGGCTTGTATATCTGTAATCCTTTTCTTTCTTTTTTTTTTTTTTTTTTTTTGTTTATTCTTAAACCACTGTTTCATACCTTCCAACTCCGACGAGAGTTACGCGCGATCATGCGTGTTTATTACAATTGTTGAATGGTTTGTTTTGCATTGCATCAGTGTATGTATACATATCAAATTTCATTAAAATCGACCCAGTATAGTTCTAGAGATAATCGACCCAGTCTGCAAATTCTCTAAATTTCTTACACCAATGTATTATTATTGATCTTGAGAAATTTTCCATCAGTAAGGCTCGGAATTTTATTTTTCTAGCTGGATCTGCAGATCAGAGGGGAAATATTGGTGAAATGAGAGGGTATGGTGAAATGGGTGATCTGAGAAGTGGAATGGGAAGCTATGGTGGAATCGGAGAAGGAATGAGTGATGGACACGGGATAGCAGACGGTGGGTCATCCAGTCTATCCGCAGGAATTAGTCTCACTGGATCAGAAAAAAGTATTCACTGATATACAATATCTGCAATTTTAATTAATATGGTTATTCATAATCCTCTCATTTTTAGTTTTGGTTGCGTGACATACATATTTAAATTTTGGCAAAATATTTCAACATCACGAATGTAGTGGCATATGTCGAGAAAATATTTCAAAAAATAAATCCAAGTCGCATCCTCTATCCACCATTGGTATAAAATTCTTAATCTCATCTCATGTATTCCAATTCCAAAAAAAAAGTTAAAATCAGACGTCAAACACAATAGCAAACGTGCTCGAAATGTAATCTCTAAATTAATATCTGAATTAAAATGCAAAAATGGTTAAGAAAATAAGGATTAACGTAAAAATTTGAATAACAATCGATTCTGTAACTAACCTGTCTATATTTTCTCACAGAATTTGTTGAGTGTGAATGGAAGAAGATTCATATAGATACTGTTCGTAAAATGAGCACTTTTAGAGAAAAATTTGAAAGTATGTAGATATGCATAAACAAGATTTATTTCATAGATGTTAATATATTTAAAAAAAAAATTATGTGAAAGCAAATTAAAGTTCAAAAATAGAGATCGCATTCTGAGAGAAACAGAATTAAAAAAAACATTTCCTCATCATCAATGCAATAAAAATTTTCGTAGGAAAATAAAACCTTTTTTTTAAAAAAAGAAAAATAAAAGTTAAAAGAAAAGAAGACAAAAATAGAGAATGCTTTCTTTAACAAGTAAAGTTACGTTTTTTTATAATCAATGTTATAAATATTTCCATTGGAAAATAAATCTTTTTTTCTCCGCATTCCCAGTTTTAATGTACTTCCAAAAAATAATTAAATATTCCTGCAAATGTAGTTCTTTCTTACTTTGAATAATTTTTGGAGCTGAAGAACTGTTTCATAAATTAAAATTTAAGTAATTTTTTACACAAAGTTACTGTGGGGAAAAATTTCCTTAGTTTAAGTTTAATAATCATTTGAAAATGTAAATTTCTTAATTATTGGAAATGTTAAATCATTTGATAATATAGATGTTTTCATCAGTCGTCCTTTTCAATTTCTTTATCATTTAATTATTTCTAAATTTTAATTATTTCTAAATTTTAATTATTTCTAAATTTTAATTATTTCTAAATTTTAATTATTTGTTCATTTAGAATTTCTTACAATAAATCATACAAGAATTTATAAATGTTGCCGATTAAAAAAAGTTCATGAATTGATTAAAATATTTATTGGGGTTTCAGATGAATTTTTATCAGGTTTATTAATTATTTACTGACTTTGTGAAATTTTCCACCAACAAGTCATTGACTTTTATTTTTTCAGCTGGATCCAGAGATCAGGGAGGAATTGTTGGTGAACTGAGAGGACTTGGAATCAGTAAACTGGTGGAATATAGTGGTCTAGGAGGTGGAATTAGGGGAAGCGGAATGGATCAGCAAGGTAACATGGGAGTGGTTGGAGACGGCTCATCCAGTCTATTCACAGGAATGAGTCGCAGTGGATCAGAAAAAAGTATTCACTGATGCACAATGTCTGCACATTTAATTAACATTTTTATTCATAATATTCTTTTTTAATCTACCTATTTTTAGCTTTTAGATACATTTATTTAGATCACCTGGCTTATATATTTAAATATTGACAAACCATTTGAACAACATGAAATTCGTGGCAGACATCGAGGAAAAACATATAAAAAGGAATCCAAGTCACACCATTAATCTACACATGGTAAAATATTACTACTCTCATCTGAAGAATTCTTATTCCAAAAAAGCAAATTAAAATCCTATTACTAATACATAAGCTAACGTGGGTGAAATGTTAAATAAAATAAATAAATAAATGAAAATAATTGAAGTAAAAAGTAATATCTGATCTAAAATCCACAAAAGATGAAACAAATAAGAAGGATTATTTGAAGTGAAACAATAAACGAAACATTTTTAATAACAAACGATTCTGTGACTAACTCTTTCTTATTTTCATTAAAAAATTTTGAGTCTGAATGAAAGAATATTCATCGATATATTGTTTGTGAAATGAACTATTCAATAGCTCTTTTAATTAGTGAAAATTCTTAAAACAAATATAAGCAAGTGTAAGCAAAGTTTTTTTTTACAAATTTTGATGTACTCGTATAAAAAAATTTCAAAAAAATTTTTCAGAAAAGGAGTTTTAAAGAAAATTTTTATCACGTTTTATTTATATAGTTACTGATCATACGAAATTATCAATCAATAAATTATTTACTTATATTTTTCTAGCTGGAGCTCGAGGATATGAAGGAAACGCTTATAGAATAAGAGAGCATGGTGGCACTGGAATAGATGAATATGGTGGTCTGGAAGATGGAATTCGGGGAAATAGTGGAATAGGATTAGGAATGGGTAGACATGGTGACATGGGAGGAATTAGTGGTGACTCATCCAGTCTATTCGCAGAAATCAGTCGCAGTGAATCAGGAAAAAGTATTCTCTGATGTGTACAATATTTGCATATTTAATTAATATCGTTATTCATATTCCTCTTATTTAATCCTCTTTAGCTACTTTCATTTAGATTATGTGAGATGATTATATGCTAATAAAATTAATAAGATTGGAATGTAAAATTAATTTAGAAAAAAAAATTTAAATTATCTGTTTGCATATTTTAAAATATATTTGGATAAAATAGCTTTTTTAAAAAGAGAAACTTTCGAAAATCCTTCATAAAAGAAATTATTTTTAGATATGGTGATCAGTTCATTTGTTTATCTTATTTAGTTCCCTTTTCCTTAAAGAACATATTTATGAATTTTATGACAAAAAGTGTTTTTATTCTGTTCATAACTCTCTTATTTAATCCCCTTTAGTTACTTTCATTTAGGACATGTGAGATGATTATATGTTAATAAAATTACTTAGTTAGAAATGTAAATTTAATTTCGGAAAATTTGGCAAATTATCGGCACGTGTATTTTAAAATATATTTGGATAAAACAGCTTTTTTAATGAAAGGAAACTTTCTAAAATCCTTCATAAAAAAATATTTTTAAATATGGTGATCAATTCACTTGTTTGTCTTATTTGTTTTCCTTTTCTTTAAAAAACATATTTATAAATTTTCTGACAAAAAGTGTTTTAATTCTGTTCATAGTTTTCTTATTTAATCCTCTTTAGCTACTTTCATTTGGGACATGTGAGATGATTATATGATAATAAAATTACTTAGTTAGGAATGTAAAATTAATTTCGGAAAATTTGGCAAATTATCGGCATGCGTATTTTAAAATATACTTGGATAAAACAGCTTTTTTTAGAAAAAAAAACTTTCTAAAATCCTTCATAAAAGAAATTATTTTTAGATATGGTGATCAGTTCACTTGTATGACTTATTTAGTTTCATTTTTCTTAAAAAACATATTTATGAATTTTATGACTAAGAGTGTTTTTATATTCTATAAATAAAAGTGATTATAATTTTGAAATTAATAAACATTTTTTATTGGTGGTTTCTTCTTACTTTGTTTTTTTTTCATCACTAGCTGTTTGTGTATGGGTACAAAGTGAAAATTTTGCGGTTTTAAGGTGTGGATTGTGGTTGTTTTAAAATGTCGGTTGCGTCTATGTGTGTTTGCTCTGTTGTGTTAAGTTGTCAACATAATTTGCTTTTGTATTTCCATATTTATCTCTACTTGTATTTTTCAAAAATTCTGTTTTATTAAAATGTCATTTGAAAATACATGTGTCCTAGTTACTTTTCTTGCAAAAGAAATTTCATTTTTAAATTAAAAAATGGAAAAATGGACATTCAAGACAGATAAGTTATATTTTAAAACAATCATATTTTATTCAACTCATTGCTGTTAAATGAATAAAACTGGAGTTTAACAAATAAAAAACATAAGTGCGAATAGTTAAAATATCAAATCAGTTTATTTACTTCGCTACACTGTTCCAAAGAAAAGAATCACGAAAAATAGCAAAAATAAGACGCAGAAAGTACTTTTCACTGTTTATTTGCAAGAAGCTCCTTAAGTTCTTATACAGTAATGATGTCATGAAATTTAAAAAATAGTATCTAATTTATATGACTTAAACTATTTGAAATTTATACAATTATATTTGATTTTAAAAAAATGCAGGAAATTTCATTTGATGTAAAAATAAATAGTGAATAGTAAAAAAAGGACCGAATTTTTTAAATATTTTCTGAAAAAAATTTAGTTTCTATTCCAACGCTTGAGTTTCAAAATGACGTATTGTGATCAATATCGATTCAAGACATATCACACTATAAAAATATTGACACCATTTTGAGTTTACGACTTCTAATGTTCAACTTCTCGAATTATATTTTATTTATACCCATCGTTGAACAGCTGACCCAGCTTTGGGTTTACGACTGCTAATGTTTAACTCCGCAAGTTATATTTTATTTATAACCAACGTTGAACAGCTGACCCAGCTTTGGGTTTACGACTACTAATGTTTAACTGCACAAATTATATTTTATTTATAACCATCGTTGAACAGCTGCCTCAGCCTTGGGTTTACGACTGCTAATGTTTAACTCCGCAAGTTATATTTTATTTATAACCATCGTTGAACAGATACCCCAGCCTTGGGTTCACGACTACTAATGTTTAACTCCACAAGTTATATTTTATTTATAACCATCGTTGAACAGCTGACCCAGCTTTGGGTTTACGACTACTAATGTTTAACTCCACAAATTATATTTTATTTATAACCATCGTTGAACAGCTGCCCCAGCCTTGGGTTCACGACTACTAATGTTTAACTCCACAAGTTATATTTTATTTATAACCATCGTTGAACAGCTGACCCAGCTTTGGGTTTACGACTACTAATGTTTAACTCCACAAGTTATATTTTATTTATAACCATCGTTGAACAGCTGACCCAGCTTTGGGTTTACGACTACTAATGTTTAACTCCACAAATTATATTTTATTTATAACCATCGTTGAACAGCTGCCTCAGCCTTGGGTTTACGACTGCTAATGTTTAACTCCGCAAGTTATATTTTATTTATAACCATCGTTGAACAGATACCCCAGCCTTGGGTTTACGACTACTAATGTTTAACTCCACAAGTTATATTTTATTTATAACCATCGTTGAACAGCTGACCCAGCTTTGGGTTTACGACTACTAATGTTTAACTCCACAAATTATATTTTATTTATAACCATCGTTGAACAGCTGCCCCAGCCTTGGGTTCACGACTACTAATGTTTAACTCCACAAGTTATATTTTATTTATAACCATCGTTGAACAGCTGACCCAGCTTTGGGTTTACGACTGCTAATGTTTAACTCCACAAATTATACTTTATTTATAACCATCGTTGAACAGCTGCCCCAGCCTTGGGTTCACGACTACTAATGTTTAACTCCACAAATTATATTTTATTTATAACCATCGTTGAACAGCTGACCCAGCTTTGGGTTTACGACTGCTAATCAAATTGGGAGTCAAAGCTTAATCCCGTCCCGCCCCCGTCAGGGGTCATCCGGAGAATATTGTAGACTCTACGTGCACGCACGTGACCTCTCAGTAAAAAAAAAAGAAGATTCAAAAAGGCAGGTTTGCAACTACTAATGTTCAACTCTGTAGAATTGTAATTTTGAATCCAATCCAGGAAAAAAGGGAACAAGGATCAAGTATTGGGTGAAATTTACCTTCGTGAAGGACTTTTTGATGGAACTAACCCGCATTTGCGTTACATAGAGAGCAAAACTATGAAAACCTTCCATGGTTATCCTAACGGCAAGGGGACTTTAACCCATGATTTTTCTAATACTAAGAATATTTCAAGTCAGCACTGTAGTCAGTGCTGACTTGAACATTCAATACAATTTAAATTGCAAACCTTCTCTAAGACACCCGATTTTTATTTTTATTTTTTACGTATATGATAATAAGAGGGTTGTTTTTTAAGTAAGAACCATTTTGCTGTGTACACTAATAGGTGCCGCGTGCTTGTGTCGTGTCCCGGCATTCCTAGGGAGCAACTGTGCTCTGTTGCAGCTGTCTAAATAAGCTGTACAGTCAGTTCTGTGTCTTTAAATTGTTCAAATTTAACAAATCGTCAGCCACAAATTGTTCAAATTTAATTGGTCAAATAAATATTTAATTGTAACAAATTGTTCAAATTTGACAAATACACACGAGAAGCGGTTTGTTATCAGTTTTTAGTCAGCAAAACCCCTGTTTGCTGCATGCATTCACTGGCAGACTTGTGAAGTTACGATTCGTGAAGTAGAAAAATTCCCTGCCATGCTGACAGAGAATTTTGCAACTCCATGACAATGTCTCTCTCCGCAGCTGAGATCCCAGCTTTATTAGACTCTTTTGGCTGGGAAGTTTTGGACCACCCCTCCTTACAGCCTTGCATTGAGTGATATTCATCTTTACCTATATTTCAAACATCATTTTGGCGACAATCACTACAACGATGATGAATACTTGGCCTCCAAATTAACGGAGCAGGCGTCAATTTTGTACGAAGAGAGTATTCTAAATCTAGTTGCACTATAAGTGCTTAAACAAACTTGGAAATTATGTTGACACATAGAAAATCGTATGTGAAATCTGAAAACTTTGCAAATATGCAGGATAAAAGAGAAACGTATGAAATAAAATTGCAAAAATTACTTTCAGAATAAATAATTACTCTGGAAACATTTTTCGACGTGCTAGTTGGAATACAAACTCATGATTAGAAATAAAAAAATATATATTTAACTATTAAAAAGCTTGAATGACTTCAAACAAGCTTTAATAACGAAAGTTGATTAAAGCCTTCAGTCCCTATGGTCTTTCCACATCTAATAAACGTTAAGCTCAGAAGCAGTTATCTAAAATATTTATTTTCAGTTCTTAAATTTTCTTAAAAATTACTTTTAGAATAAATAATTCTTCTGGAAAAATTTCTTGATATGCTCGTTCAAATAGTAACCCATGGTTAGAAATTTAAAAAAAGTACTACATTTAACTATTAAAAGTTTAAAAATAAAAATACTTAAACGACATCATACAAGCTTTAATAAAGAATGTGGACCCTGGTTAAGCATTTAGATACACGCGCATTTTCTCCTCTTCACGATTAGATGAGATTTTTGGCGCAGAAAACTAAGAACAAAATATTTCAGGTACTGTTAAGTCAAGATTCAGTGAATAAGAACGAAATCTCTGAATGCAGATGCCAAGAAGCAAAAGCTTCATTAGAAAAAAAACTCATTAAATTTAAACTGGTGAAAGTAAATTACGTTGAATCTTTGAGTTGAAAGTGGTAATTGGTTTTTGAGTTATTTTTCATCTGTCGTCTTTAAATGAGTTTTGAAACAGTAATAAGGACGGCTGCTTTTAATTCATTGCAAATGCATTTTTAATGAATGGAGTGAAAAAATTTAGATAATGGAGCTATTTATAATTTAAACCAAAATAAAAAATTTAACCAGACAGATTCGAAAACTTAATTAGGTTTGTTTTGTTTTAGTTGCAAATAAAATGAAAATAAAATTAACTGAGTAGCTTGAAAGCTTGCGTTTTATTTGAATTCCGTTTAGCACTACCATCTTTAAAAGTATCGCATCGGGAATTCTGAAGATCTTTTTTATAAAATTTGCCAGAAAGCTTATAAACTTATCCCAGAAATGAATAATTAATTTATTTTGTGAATCAATAATTTTGATTTTGGTATTTGCGTTTTACGTTTAAAGGTATTTTTGGAAACTTTTTCGCCAAGGAAAATAAAAAAAGTTTTAAAAAAACAGGAGTTTGAAGGCTTTAAATTCAAAGCAAAGTTGCAAACATTTTAATTTTTTTTTCTAATTATCCAATTTTTCTCTTAAAAAATTGCTAATTTTTGGAAATTTTTCAACCTAGTTTTAAAAATTTTTAAAAAAATTTAATAAATCTCATTTTTTAATGTTTTTAATTTTACGCAATATAAAATATTTGGTTGAAAAATAATATCTGTGGGCCTAAAAATGGGCAAATATTTTAAACTTTCAAAAATTTATAAATCTTTTTCTTCTTTTAATCGTCAGTTTTACGAGCTTTTTCAACCTAGAGGAAAATTATGAGAAACAATGAATTAATCTCATTTTTTTCTGTTCTATGAGCTTAAACAATGCTGCCTAGCCTTTTACAAATAGAAAATTCAGTTCACACAAGCTTTACTTTTTTAATAAAACTGTAGATTTTCTTAATTTCGACATTGTGTGCCATTTTCAAATACGTTTACATAAATTATAAAAACTAGTATGTTATCTCTATATATTAAGAAAGATTAAGCACCGCATCCACTTGTTTCGGTGTTCAACTTTACATTTCTTTTGCGGCGCAAAAAAAGACTTAGAAACTTTTTTTATCTTTTTTTTATCTTTCTCAAATGAGCTAAATTGACTTTATGGAAAGGCCCTGACTTTTGCGTTTTGGTAATAAAAACAACAGAAGTCAAGCTGAAAGCAGATAACTTTGCATTGACATCAAGAGTATGAAACACATCATTTGAAAACTGTCAAAACTGCCGTAGCCCAGCCGCAGATATTATACTGGAGAGCGTGTCTTTTATTGGAAGCTCCGTGTAGTTACATCAAATCTGTTGCGAATAAGCCAAATTAATTTGGCATATAATTTTATTTTGATCGACATCTAATGTGAATATGCAGTGAAGGGCTTTCATAAACCATGTTCTGACAGTCACAGAATCAGGGCCACAATCAATTATTTCATATGATTTTTTTCCAAAAAACAGAGCCTTTTCAAAAAAAAGAAAAATAAATTTTAAATAGAAGAGGAGTTTAAAAATCTGCAAAAATAAAAATAAAATAATAAAAGTGTTACAACGCCGTTTTATGCATCAAATAAGTGAACACTAACATACTATAAAAGCAAACAATATAAAAATCTACTTTGACTAAGCATGTAATTTGTACTTTGTGTACGAAATTATACGAAAAATGTACCTTGATATCATTAGGGAAATAGCAAAAACGTATTTCTGAAACCGTTGAAATTTATAGTATCACAAAATTTAACAATTACATTCATTGTAATTTAAGGACGTCAAAAGAAATATTTTTGATAAAACAAGAATACATGCCATAGGCTAATTGAATAATCCGGCTCTTTGCAAATACCGCCGACATTTTACTGTACGCTAGGCGAATTTGGAAAAAGTGTTCCGTATTCTTTTATCTGCCATACTGTTAAACACTGTTTAACAATTTTAATGTCTTTAAGAAAAGACATAAGTTGCAAAAATATAAGACTTTAAGTATTACTTTGTACAAGGAAGAAATTGCATGGACTGATCTTATAGGAGCAGATTATCTCGAGGAGCAGCTTTTGAAACGCCATGGGATTAGGTTGAACTTTCCCCGCAGCGACACCTGTCAGCTGAGTTCCCGAAGTGCAACTGTATTCAACAAAAAGTAATGGCAACGTGGGAGTGAGGGACCCCTTTTCCCCCTTTTCGAGAAGATTGATTCGATTTCTTTGTGGGCCCCCTGATGTACGTCGGTGCATCAGGGAGGCGTGGAGTCTGATTTTTTAGAAGGAATATGATGACGATTTTTTAGCACGTGATAAATCTATTTACATCTCTTAAATTGCTTTATAATTTTTAATTTGTGGCCTGTGTGGCTGTAGATAGTGATGTTGTGTATTTATACGTTTTTTAATTTTTTAAAAAAAAAGAGTGCTGTCTAACAAATAAAATGTGGTGAGTTTACAAATTTCTGTATTTTTTTTATCTGTCTCAGGTTTTTTTATTCTTACCAATCCATTCCCTTTCAACTAGTTATTTTTCTTTCAGGTTATTGCGACAATGCTATCCTTTTTAACATTATACTTTTGGCCATGTTTCGAATTAAGATGATACGTATCCGTTTACAGGATATTGTTATTCTAGTAATTTGTAATTGTTTATTCTAAATTAATTCTTAATGGTTCATTCAAAATTAATCATTTAATCTTTTGTTTTACTTATTAAACCTTTTTCCCTAAGCCATTAAGCAACACGCGTTGTTTAAACTTGTTACAATCATTCTATGAACCTTTTGTCAAAATAGGAATTTTAATAAGAACAGGATTAATTCAATTAGCTTACGTCATATGCAGTTTCACCTTAAATGTCGATTAGTTTGGATATAGCACTATTTCATCATCTGATATAAGAAAAATATAAGTTTGTAATTTAAAATTTAGAGACAAATCAGCGAGGGGAATCGCCTTCTCTAGCAAGGCATAAAAGGGACGAGAAACTCACTTAGGAATAAAATTTGGTTACATTAGTAGCATACCATAAAAGTTATTCACCCCTTAAAATAAAGCTCAGCAATTCCGAGAAAAACGCGTTTAGAGACTTAAACTCATTTATTATGATAGTTAAATTTCCTCTTCGGTAGCGGCACAAAGGTCCTGAGTTAAGATACTAACTAGACACCGAATTCTTCTAAGGTCGAATTAAACTGTTGATTGAATTTTTTCTTTTTCTTTTATATTTTTATAAAGATTTTATTTTTTCTGTTTACAAATGATATTAGTTTAAGCTTTCGACGCAAAATTTTTATTAAACCTATTTTTAGTTCTTTTTTTTATTTTGTATTAATTTTGGTCGAAATAAGTGAAAAATATTATACTTGGCATTTTAATAATGTATTGTTACGAAATACCTCATGAAACACCTATATGTCTTTTTCTGCGTTAAAGGTGAAATCTTCCGAACACCGCTCACTTCAAAACAGTAATTTTTCAAATTTGCAGTTATTTGCCGTAGAATAAATCATATTGAGGTATTTTTTCAAACTATTTTTTTCGCATTTTGTATTTAATGCAAATGTAATTTCGGCAATCTAACAGATTTTTTAGTAACTATAAGACTGTTTTTTACAATTCAAAAATTCCAAAATAAATTTTTGCTTATAATGAGAGTGTCAAAAAAAATATATAAAAGGGACAACTGTGTCTCATTTGCTTCAGAGTGTGAAAATAGTTCTAATATATTTTCTTCATTGCATTATTTTATTTGCAAGATGTTTCTTGATCCTTAAATTTCAGTAAAAGGACGATCCATCAACATATATAAATATTTATAATAATTAAGTCTTATTGTAATTATAATAATTCATTCATATTCAATATTATTGTATTATAATAATTCAATTTTATATAATTAATATATTTTAGTTAACGTAAACTAAAGGAAAATAAACAGAAAAAAATGCAAGAAAAAAATATTTGAAATCTTTCAAAATTATTAAAACATGTTTGTTTTCCTGATAAATATTTTTTTTAAACTGAACAGCTATAAACATATTTCATTCACATTCAAAAGTATTTATCAGTCTTCGAAAAGTTTGCATAGCATACCTACATTATTATTTTATTAAAAATTGGCGTTGACAATTGATTATATTTCAATATAAAGTCGTGACAAAGGGAAATTCCAGGATTTTGCTTGATTAAATAGGAAGAATTTTTTAAGAGGGATCATAGATTGAAATCCCCTTAGCATTGGGCTAAACGTGGGAGGTTTTGTGATTTTCCTCTTCATGTAATGCAAATTCGGGCTAGTTTTATCGAAAATTCCTTCTCAAAAGCTAGTTCATTCTAATTCTTGATCCAAGAATTCCCTTGTCCGCTGTGTTGGGTTAAGCATTACACGACTACGGATATAAGCATAGGTAGTCGCAAACTCAAAATTGGGTCGGCAGTTCAAAATCAGTTGTAAAAAGCACTTTTATTGATTTTCTACTCGTTGAAGTGAAAATAAACGTCACAAGGCTATACGAGAAAATTATATGTTGGACGAGCCGTGATGTCTCGTCGGCGATAGAGAGTTCGCCGTCCAATGAGAGCTGGGTTTGAATCCCGGCGATGGCTGGTCGATACGAATTCCGCGTCCAGCTTGCACCGCCCACAGTGATGACGTAAAATATCCTCGGTAGTAGACGAATCATAGGTTAGAGTCCCCTTACTGTCAGGCTGACCGAGGGAGGCTTTCGTGGTTTTTCTCTACATGTAAGAGATGTTGTTAACCCCGACCCCCCCTCCCCCAAATATGGGTATGCGGGAATTACCGGATGGACACGTCGCCGCGACAGGCCGTCCGCTCAGGAGAGTACGCACTTTTCCGGAAACCGGCACGCCGGTCGAGAGGCCCGGCGAAGCCCCCCTCCCCTTGGCATTTATTAAAACAAATAAAATTTACATGAGAATTGATGGCAACAGGCCATTAAAAACATAGAATATAACATAACGTTTCAGGTCAACGGACCCTTATAACATTTTCGTTACAGGTCAAAAGATCCTTATTGTAACATGAAGAACTGTGAATTAAAATGCAAATGTGAATCTTAAAATAAAATATATGAAAACAGGTAGACAGGATGCAATAAAGAATACATGAGTTTGTGCCGGAGCTGGTGACTGGCAGGAAAATATGGAGTAACGCATATTATCCAATAAGGACATAAGAAATTAGTAAAACCTTGAAGTGAAGTTGTTGTTGTTGTTCTTTCTCATCCCCTCTGGTCTAGCGGAGCTAGACCAGGTCCAGGAGTCCACTCACCCTCAAGAAATCAAAAAACAAGATCGGGTCGAGCAGAAAATCCTCCTTATTAAAATCCACACAGCTAAGGAGGTGGGCCGGACTGGCTGCACTGGGGAAACATCTGTTGCAGGTGGGATGGATCTTTCGCTGTTGTTCATACCTCATGCACTTTATGTGACCACTGAGGAATCTAGTGGACGCGGTCTGATCCCCTCTATTACCTTTAAAGGTCAAAGCACGACCCGGCTTATCCCCAGAGTACCAGATATGTACTGGGGGAGTATTCCAGACTAGCTGGGCACCTTGCTTTCGAATGCAGTGAATTTCCGAGGATGTGAGTGCCAAACTTTCCTGCAGAGGTTCATTTGTGCCAAGTTTAGCCAGCGAGTCAGCGATCTCAATCTCATTCCCGTACAGACCAACGTGGGACGGAATCCACTGCAAATAAATATCCCGCTTCACGGAAAGTTTACTGAGAAGTTGTAAGATTGCCGTTCCAGCCCTATCTCCCACTCTGGGCCATGCACTCAAATATTGGATAGAGCTTCTACTATCCGTTAGGATCCAGATAGGGTCTAGCAGCGAATCCTCTTCAATTGCGTGCAGTCCTACCTCAATAGCAAAAAGCTCCGATTGGAAAACAGAACAAGAATCCGGGTTTCTCATTTTAATGTTGATATCACCATCAGGTCTCTTGATGTTATTCCACTTACATTACGACTCCGGTCATCCCTGCTACCGTCTGTATAAACGCAGAGGGCCTCCTCTGGGATGTTGTTAATTATTTCTAGAGCCAGTTGTTGGAGCAATTCAGGAACGTCTGAATTTTTATTTGTGCTTAATGCCAAATCCGGACTAAAGTGTACTCTTGGAAGCCCACGCGAGGGATCTACGCAAGTCTTAAAGGAATGTTGTTCGACATCCTGGTAGACTGTATTTAGGGAAACTGCATGTAAAAAAGGGCTATCTCTTCTTAGTCTCTGATTATTGGTCCAATGTAGGACGTAGTTCTGTGCTGGGCCCCATAACTATGTCGATAGCTAAAATATTTCACCAGACAATTCTCTCTTCTCATATTTAATGGCAGAAGGTATACTTCAAATAACACAATTTCACCAGGGCAGGAATGTCGCAAACCTGTAATTATGCGTCCCGCACTCTGTTGAACTCGATCAAGTCTTCGAAGATTGGAGGCTGACGCACTCGAATAAATTTGTTGACCTTACTCTAATATAGATCTCACGAGAGCGATTTATGTTTTCCTTAGCGTGGTCACGTCTGCACCCCAGTCACGGCAAGACATGCACTTAAGGATGTTCAGTCTCTTTCTACTCTTGGCCACTAGAGCCTCAATATGTTTGTTGCAAGTAAATTCTGGGTCTAGTATAAAACCCAGATATCTAGGGTGCTTTTCATAAGTTAGAGGAATACCTCTCAGAGATATCTGGGGATGATAATTATAAATATGTTTATAGGCGGCGAAGAAGCTAGTCACTGATTTGGAAACATTGAATGTTATTTCATGTTCTTCAGCAGAATCCTGGACTCTTGCAAGTGCTCGGTTGAGATTTGATTCTAGCTTCTTAATGTCCGAGTCTGAATCCCATAGAACGATATCATCAGCAAATAAACCAGTGAAGTAAAAAGTTATACTATAAAATTCAAAAGTAGTTAAGAATAAAATGTAAAAGCAAATAGTGTAAAAGTTCATAAAAGGGGTAGTAAAACAGTGCTTAAAAATATGAAAGATTTTAAAATCCAAAGGAATAAAATGTCCGTGGATAAAATGTTTAGGTAAAATCAGAGGATAAACGAAATCAACAGAGCCAAGATAAAACCAAGTAAACACGTCAAAACAGCATTTAAAAGTATGTAGGTAAAATGAGAGGTAAAGTTAAAGCAAAGACAGTATACTCATTAAAATATAATAGGGTAAAATAGATAAACTCACAGAGTAAATGATATTTACCAAGCAAGTATAAAACCAAATAACCCGCCAAAACAGCTTTAAAACGTATGCAATTAAAATTAAGGGTAAAGTTAAAACATTAAGCAGTAAAATATATAAATATTAAAAGATAATAAGATAAAATACAGCATAGTTAAAATCATGTTGTCAAAGTGGTTCAGAAGGGATTTGGCAGTATTCAAATGGGAAATAGTAATATCAAATGTTATTTAAGGCCAGCAATTCCTCGAGAGTAATCTTAATTATATCGCTTATGATGGATTTACATAAGTTGCTAGCAAATATTTGTTGTTAATTTCTCTCGAGGAAGTGATTTTGTCTGAGTGTCCGGAATCTATCACAATAAAAAAGAAGATGTTCAATTGTTTGAATTCCACTGCAGTTTATACAAATGTCGGTTTTATTAAAATATTTTTTATAGACGCCGAACACTCCACCCCCCGTCAAGAATTGGTTTAAATAAAAATTTGTTTATAATCTTTTGACTGACTTTATGAATTTAAAAGTTTGCCGGCCTTTTTCACAACTTTCCCATTGAATTTTCCATTTTGTTTTAAGCATATTTTTAACCTCTGTTTCAGCCTGTCTGGGGGTTCTCAGTACCTGGAGATGGAGATCTATTGAGCTAGAACCAATGGCGTTTTTTGCTACCTCATCAACCTCCTCATTGCCCTGGATCCCCACATGAGCTTTAGCCCAGTTCAACTTAATGTTGCCATTCCCAAGTGGTTTAGTTTCTTCTATTAGTTTAGAACTGGTTCCTCTACGTGTAAAGCAAATGTGGGTTAGTTCCATCAAAAAGTCCTCCCCGAAGACAAATTTTTCCCTAGTGCTTGACCCAGGAGTTCCTTTGTCTTCGGGATTGCGTTCACAATTACAAGGTGACGAAGTTGAACGTTAGTATTCGCAAACCCAAAAATTGGGTCGACTGTTCGTCGATGGTTATGAAATATAAAATATTATGTTTCAGACAACCGTGGTCGTTTAAGTGATAGAGAGTTTACCTTTCAATGAGATGAACCGGGATCGAATCCGACTGATGGCTGTGTGATACGAATTCCGCACCCGGCTCTCGCCGACCAGAGTGCTTACGCAAAATATCCTCAGTAGCAGATGGATCATGGGTTACAACTTAATTACGGGTTATTTCCATCAAAAAGTTTTCCACGAAGACAAATTTCTCCCAATACTTGATCCAGGAGTTCCCTTGTCGTCTGAATTGGGCTCAAAATTATAAAGTTACGGAGTTGAACATTAGTAATCGTAAATCCTAAATTTGATCGGCTGTTCAACGACGATAATAAAATATTTGAAAAAAATATTTTGGAGGATTCACTTTAAATCTAATTTATTAATCATTTTTATCTCTGTAGAAAAATGTTGTTATTTTAACCACTATCAATTTATTGATATATCAAATAGTTTCTTCAATTTAATGTGAAGTAATACAGAAAAATTAAAAAATATAATAAAATTATATTTTATCTAAGACTATTTACTATCAGGAAAAATAACTAAGCAAAGAGAGATAGAAAATGCTTTAATTGTACAAATAATGTCAAATAGTATTTAGTAATCAAAAATATAATAAAATTATATTAAAATTATATTTAAATTAATATTATTTGCAAACAGAAAATCCTCTTAAAAAATTGAGAAAAAAAAATTAAAGTTAGCCCTCGTGCGAATCGATTTCATAACATCTTTCTGCTGGGTTAGTATCTTACCTCAAAGCCACTTACCTAGCATATGAAAATTTAAATATTATAATAAGTGCGCTTAAATTTTCAAGCCCTTTTAACTCGTAATCTGGTAGCACTTTATTATTTTATGGAGTGTAAAACCTTATTCCTTCATTATTAACCTAACAAATTTCATCCCTGCATAAATTTCCCAAGCAATGCTCTCTCCATGCAAGATTATATAGCTGAAAAATCTGTATAGAACTTATTAGCATAGTAAATAAAATAATTCAGCAATTAAATAATAATTAATAGTTCAGCAATTAAAACAAAGATTCGCTTTAGGTTAATTATAGGTGATCTAATAAACCGATTAGGGAATTTTGAAGTGGATCACTAATGAATCTGGATTAAACTGAGAACTCAACGGTAATTTAATGGAACAAATTATGGTCATTTCTGCTAAGCTTTTATCATCATATATTAGTATTGTTTTGATTCATGTCTATCAAGTTTAGAAAAGGAAAGTTGAAGATTTCACTAATGGAGTAAAAATTCTTTTTCGTCGAAGGTCCCCTTCCCATTTTGGTTTAGTTTCTTCTTTAAAAAGTAGATTTTTCGTAAATATTCTTGAAATCATAAATATATCGTTGAATTATATTATAAATCATGAAAAGTATTTACCTGCTACCCGCCCTTTCTATTTATTAAATTTAACTGTAACTTGAAACTTAATCAATAATTTTCATTGTTAAAAGTTCTAGTAAAAAGCACAGGCACTCAGGGTGACGGTACTCTTTACCTTAAAATTCATTTTCAGTAAAACATGTTAGGAAATAAAAATATGATATTCCGTAATTTTTGCATTAATAATTACCGTAAAATCACTGAATCACTCTAATTAAATAAAAATTACTGAAAAAATTATAGTATAATATTCAAAATTAAAAATGAGTTTTACTGATTTCAAGGATGATGCGTCCACCATTACTTTATACCGTAATTTGATCCAGAATTTTTTGCTGTGTGCTATTGTGCAATTTTCAGAATAACAATTTGCAAATAGAGTAAACAGATTTATAAAATTTATATATCGGTAAATTCTTATAAAATTTGAAAAATATTAATTGTATTAATAATAATAATTTTACAATTAAAACAGAAAAAATTAAATAAAGAATTTTTAGAATACCTCTCATTGAAAAAAAATTAAAAATTAATTTAGAAATTAAAAATCAATTTATAAAAGTAAAAAGATTTATTTTGTTTTACGAATGATTTACAATATTTACAAAAATAAGACGCAGGCTTTTTAAAAACGCTATATTTTTCAATCCTGTAAATGCAAATTAAAACCTCTATTAGACAACCAAATAATTGGAAAATTTCCAATCACATTAGGATAAATAAAGATGCAAATAATATCTATCTATCTTCAAATAATAATCATAGCATAATATCTATCTGCAAATAATAATCATGGGATTTGAAAGAAAAAATCCCATTTTAGTCTCTAATACACTCTGAAGATTTTTAATAAGAAAATGACATCATTTGACGAAACTTTTTAATATATTGAATATAATACGAAAATTTGCTTTTTAAAGATCATAAGTATGTAACATTTTAAAGAAATTTTAGAAGCTGAGTAACTTGAAAATTATTAAACAAATATTGTAAAATTAACATCTGCTTCACTTCGAATATTTACTCATTTTAATATTAACTACTCCGCAATAAGAATAATTCAGCAAAAGTGCATAGGTTATTTCAGTGAATTTATTTCCATTCCATTGTACTATTCAGTGAATTAAGTTATTAAATAAGTGCCAGTAACAACATTGTAACTGGGTTAGACTCTTGTTTTGATAATCAGAAACACCTTTTAAACAAATAAATATAATAATGAAAACATAAGAATAAAGTGCACATCAAAACAATACTATTTATCAGACAGGTAGAATGACTGCTGCTTATGACCATTTGAGGTACTATGTGGCTTTTAGAACTCCTCCAGACATCTTCTCTTCGTCGCGGATACTATGGTAAAGAAGAAAAGTCACTTGGAATATGGGTTGCGGCGTGAATAGTTTTGTCTTAATATTGGCAAAGGTCAGCTTGAGTAAACCAGTCGACATCTTCTTTCCTCCATTGCACACCCATTAGAAATGTGATCTCAATTGTTACCATAGCAGACAGCCCTAGTCTTTTTGTCTGGAGCAGTTCTCCTCAATGCCACACAGTACCTCGAAAGGTCGTAAGCAGCCATTACTCTACCTGTCTAATAAATGTATTAATTTGTTGTGCACTTTATTCTTATGTTCTTATTATTATATTTATTTATTTAAGATGTGTTTTTGAATGCCGTAACCAGAGTCTGTCCCAATTGCAATGTGTCAATTATTAAAAGGATGGAGGAGGTAAAATGTTATTTTTACATTTAGGTTGACTTATAGTTTAATAATGAGTTTTAGAGGAATGCAAATAAAATCATATGATCATCTCATAATTCATTCCTCCCCAAAAATGTGTTTTAAAACAAACTAAGAATTAAACAATTTGTTCTATTTTGAAGATAAATGAGCTACAAATTATATTGTGAAAAACATAACCTAAATTTATTTGAGAAAGAAAGTAAATTTTGTTACACGAAACCTTAATCATTTAAGTACAACCATTGAGCTAATTCATGTTACAAATTGTTAAAATAATAATTTTTTTTTAAATATACTACCTCAAACCTTCATCAAATGAGAAAAAAATTCAAACTACGTTGTAGCAGAATATTTCTTTATTTTTGTTAAAGAATCATGCAAAAGAAAGCTTCATTAACATGTTGGTTATCCCTAAACGGTAGTCCTAATTCAATTGTCACAAATTGGTAGTCTCAATAAGATAGACACAATAAGATAGTCACAAGTCTTTAGTAGTGACACGCGTTAATAATCTGATGTCGGTATCCGTAAATGTGTAGTTACTAGTAAGTTAAACAAGTTGGTAAGCATAAGCAGTTAGTCAGAAGTCGGCATTTATAAGCTAGTAGTACTAAGCATGTGGTCGAAAGTCATTAAATACTTGTCGTTTGTCACAAAGTTTTAGTCGCCAGTCGATCGTCACAAATCACAGCTGGCAGTCAAAGTCGATGAAGGTTTTAACAAGTCCTTGGCCACACGTTATCAGTCACAAGTTGGTAGTCATAATTTCGTAGTCATAATTCGGCAGTCAAAAGTCGCTATTAACAATTCTGCTGTAGAAATTCAATAGCTTCAAATCAACCACAAATTATATGTCACGGGTTGGAAGACAAAAGACAAACAATTGACACACATTGGTAGAAACAAGCCAATGGTCACGAATTTGTAATCACAAGTCTGGTAGTCTCACGCTTCGTCTCAAGTCTTTGGTAATAGTTAAAAGACATTTGTGGAAGTCACAAGTCGGTTATCATAAGCTGGTCTTCACAAATCAATAGTCATAAGTCAGTGGTTACAAAATGTTAGTTCGAAGTCGATAGTCACGAATCAGTATTCACAAGTTTTACGTAGTTATACGTTTATTATCGGATATCAATAGTCTTAAATCAGTCATAAATATCACATCCCTGTAAACCCAAGTCGTGAGTCACAAGTCAGACGTCACAAGTGGGCTGTTATCAGTCAGATGTCACATGTCTGTCTTAAAATGCATATGTCACAATTCAGTGATTAAAAGTCGGAAGTCTCAAGTTGGTAATCACAAGTCAGTAGTCACATGATGGAAATCAATACCGAAGGTGGTTTTTGCAATTATTGGTCACAAATCGGTACTGAAAGAAAACACAAATAATTAAGATCAAAAGGAAAAAACTTCTTTGAAAAAAACGCGCTAAAAAGCAGCAGAAATTTCAGAAAAAAGTATCAATACAAAACAAATGAAATAAAACAAAAATACGACCACCGAAGCCGACGTCTTCAGGGGGTACCGGCCCCGGTAGCCATTAAAAACAAAGCCATTTCTATTTGAGGGAGAAGCAAAAGCTTAAAATATCTCCCTCAGTACCCCGATGGTTTTGTATAGAGGTCCAGGAAAAACAAGATACATTCAAAAGAATAAACAAATTACGAAAAGAAAATCAATAAAAATCATCAGAAAATTAAAAACTCACAGTCACAGGTCAAGAATCAACTTCAAAAGCGGAGGAAAAGAAAACACTAAAAACTGAAAAACAACGCCCCCTATAATAATGCGCAGTAAAAGTTTAAAAATGATATGATAAGGTCAGGAGAAGGAGATACGTAGATAAATTAATAGAAAGCTTAACTGGGGCTGCTCAGTTAAGACTAGAATTGCGCCCTGTTAAAAGAAAAAATATAAAAAAAAAAAAAAAAAAAAAAAAAAAACCTAAAAACCATCAATCATTTTTTTAATTAAAAAATTAACATTGCAAAAATTAAAAGGAAAATCATTTTTACTCAAATTATTTAAAAAATTATCCACAGCTTCTCGAAAACTTTCAACATTATTACAAATTTTCTTGATCCTAACTAATTGCGAAAAAACAAGATTTTTGAATATTTTACTACACAAATTAGTTTTAAAGTTGCAGAAAAAAATAACATTAAAATTAAAGGCTTTTCTTTTATCAAACACACCAATTTTAATAAAATTGTTAACAATATCAATTTTAAAATCTAAATATTCAATATTAAAGCAATTTTCATTAGTTTTTTTCAGGACCAAATCACCAGGATAAATTGTATAAATAAAATTAAAATCGTCACAATTAAACAAAATCAAATCATCAATATATCGGAAAGCATTAAGTACTTTATGTTCAAGAAATTTAGCCTCAAAAAAGTGCAAAAAAATGTTGGCAAAAGCCCCAGAAAAGAAATTACCTTGTGGAATTCCAATAATTTGTTTATAAAAATCTAAACCATTAAAAAGAACATTCTCAAAAAGATTAAACTTGCATAAATCTAACCAGTTAAACCTATCAATTTTTTCATCAAATAAATACTTGTCATAAATACCTTCACAAATCTCAATAATTTTTTCATGTGGTATGCTGGTATACAAATTTTCAAAATCAAAAGTGTTAATGCTGGAAATATCATTACTTTTAATAAAATCCAAAACTTCAACATTACTTTCAATAATAATATTTTTCTCCTTTTTAATTTTAAGCAAAATAATTTTTAAAAAACAAAAAAACCTTTTACTAATATCAGAATTATAACTATTAGTACCACATGCTATAAACCTAAATTTAATTGGATTTTTATGAAATTTAACTATTGGAAATAAATATGGAAATGTAATCCTATTTAATTTAAATTTTAATTTTTTACTAAATGCAATAATTCTTTTTTCAATAACTTTTTTATCTTCTTTTAACTTTAAATAGGTATTATTTGCATTATATTCTCCAATAATCAATTTTTTAAAAAAATATTTACACATAATACAAAAATTATTTGAAGCTTTATCTACAACAGTAACAATGAATTTATCCTTAAGATTTTTAATTTTTCTAGATAAATCATAATCAATAAAAGTACCTTTAGGAAAAGAACTAAAACTGGTATTAAATAAATTAAATCTAACCCTTTCAATAATTTTAGCCTTCCACTCAGAAAAACCCTCAACAGGCCAATGATATTTTCTGGAAATTTTTGCAATAAAAAAATCTAGATCTTTTTTAATGGATAAAATAAAATCTTCTTTTTTCATCTTAACTCTGGTTCTAAATTTTGAACCCTTACTTAAAATGCTAATTAGATCCTGATCACCCACAATTTCCAAATTTCCGGTAATAACATGTCCATAATCATTATCAATAAATTTTGAAAAACCCTCCTCATTACAATAACAATCAGATTTAGAAATACAATTAAGATTTCGACTTATAAAATTATAATTACACACCTTTTTCCTAAGTGTAGAAGAATATTTAAAAGCAGCAGTAACTCTAATTTGTTCTAAAGGAAAGAAATCAGAAAGACCATGAATAATCTGTGGTAACTTAGCATTTTCAAAATTCTTATCATGAAAATTAATCGTACAAAAAACCCTTTCGACTTTAGAAACATTATTAAAAAGCAAATCAGTTTTATTAACACCAATTTTTGATTTAATTAAATCCAAAACTATAAATTTAACAAGTTCAGTATCAAATTTAATTTTAGAACCAAATTTAATAAGGAAATTTTTTAAAATTTTATTTTTAAAACCAAAAATATATTTCCTAATAGTGAAAATATTATTCAAATTAACAGGTAAGTTACAAAAATTCGAAAACTCATCAAACTCAATAAATTTACCCTTACCTTTTCCACCTCCCCTTTTACTTCTAAATTTTGAATCACAAACACCAGGAAAATCAAAAACTTTTAATTTATTATAAATACAAAAATCTTCAGTATTAACAGTACCTTCCCCATTAAATTTACTATTTAATCCATAAGGAAAAAGAGTCTTAAGACTACCAATGTAAATATTTTCTAAATCAAGTCTTTTATCTAAATTTTCCATAAAATCCAAAATAAAAAGAGTAACATTATTAAAATCATGAAATTGAAAATGTAAAATTTCATAATCCGTGGAACAATTACTATTATTAAAATTTTTTATAGCTGATCTGTGGGAATTAATCCGCTTATGAAATTCAAGACCTGTCTGACCAACATAACACAAATTACAACAATTGCACTGAATTAAATAAATAATATTAATACTTTTACAAAAAAATACATTAGAATGACTGTCAATTTGAGAACTATCAGCCAAAGGACAAGTTTTACATTTTTTATTACAACATTTCTTAAACTTTTTAAATTTTTTTATATTTTTAAATTTATTTAAACAAAATATTTGACTTAGTAACTTTTTGTCCGAAGTAATCCCTAAGTCAAGACTAACTTCAGTGCTCCTTGTTTGGGCGCGCGACGAGCCAGGCGCCATAAAATAATTATATATTGTACTTTGCATTGTTTTAAAATTAACCTAAAAGGAAAAACTAAATTAGACATATAAAACCTAGACATCCAACAAAGCCCTTTGACGCTTTAAATTAATTAGAAAACACCTGAAGCATGAAATAAAAACAAAATAATTTTTCAAATAAGAAAAGCGCAAATGCAGCATAAACCAAATTTGAAAATTACAATACTGAAAGAAAACACAAATAATTAAGATCAAAAGGAAAAAACTTCTTTGAAAAAAACGCGCTAAAAAGCAGCAGAAATTTCAGAAAAAAGTATCAATACAAAACAAATGAAATAAAACAAAAATACGACCACCGAAGCCGACGTCTTCAGGGGGTACCGGCCCCGGTAGCCATTAAAAACAAAACCATTTCTATTTGAGGGAGAAGCAAAAGCTTAAAATATCTCCCTCAGTACCCCGATGGTTTTGTATAGAGGTCCAGGAAAAACAAGATACATTCAAAAGAATAAACAAATTTCGAAAAGAAAATCAATAAAAATCATCAGAAAATTAAAAACTCACAGTCACAGGTCAAGAATCAACTTCAAAAGCGGAGGAAAAGAAAACACTAAAAACTGAAAAACAACGCCCCCTATAATAATGCGCAGTAAAAGTTTAAAAATGATATGATAAGGTCAGGAGAAGGAGATACGTAGATAAATTAATAGAAAGCTTAACTGGGGCTGCTCAGTTAAGACTAGAATTGCGCCCTGTTAAAAGAAAAAATATAAAAAAAAAAAAAAAAAAACCTAAAAACCATCAATCATTTTTTTAATTAAAAAATTAACATTACAAAAATTAAAAGGAAAATCATTTTTACTCAAATTATTTAAAAAATTACCGGTAATTTAAATTGTATCACAAATCGGTAGTCACAAATCAGTAGTCACAAATCAGCAATAACAAGTAGAAAAAGTCACAATTCGTCAGTCAATAGTTGTTAATCCCAATTCTGATGCAAAAATTCAATAATCTCAAATCAATAGTCACACACCGGTTATCACTAGTCGGTGTATGCAAGTAATCAAAAGTCGATAGGCTTTTGTAGATAGTTACCTATAAATAGTGATAAATCGTTAGTCAAAATCGCTTGTTAAAAATTCTTGGTTTTAGTCAAAAATACGTATTCTGATGCTAGTCTGTCTAACATCATATGCGTCTTGTCGATACTTATTATTTCTCATGTAATTTTATTACTTAGAGCAATATTAATTTTCATTATTTGATTTACTAATTTATATTCACATGAATGGAAATTCAAATTGAGCTACTGAATCTCATCTGTTAATCAACTGTATATTTTAATTGTATTGTTTGATGGATAAAAAATTATTTAAACATTTTACCATTACAATTTCTTTTATAGAACTTTTTTTTCGGCTGTACAGCAAATGTTTGCAAAATAATATTTTTTTAAGGTATTATGAATCTTTTTATTGATGTTATTTTAAAAATCCTTTTTCTTTTCTTCTCTTTTATCTCAAATACACCAACTCTCAAGAATCACTAAACATGAGTATTTTATAAAAATTTCTTTTATCTAAACTATTTTAGAAAATCTAAACAGAAAAAGAGTTCTGTTCTAATACATGTGATGCTCTAACGCGTTCCATTGTTATCGTCTCCCAGAGAACATTCAAACATGCAATTTTTCTTCCAGTTGCATTTTAGCTTATCATTTTTTCAGGAAAACTTAGCAGATTGTTTTAGGGTTTTTTTTCAAGAAAAAGCTAAAACAACCAGATTTTAAAGGGTAAAAAAGAATCGGTATCACGATTTCTCTTCCCTGGGTTATTACTATTTCTTTAAATTGTGGTATTTCGAAAGTTTACTTGGTTTAATCTTAGATTACTTTTCTTTCGCAATTCATCTTGAAATATTTCTTTTTCTTCAAAAGTGCATATCTCCAGAAAAAAATTTATTGCAAGGAAAAATTTACTTATTTATTTATTGATTATTGATTAATTATTTATTTTATTGTAGTGTAACTAAAAATAAAGTTCTGAAAGGTCCGGGATGCCATTATAGGCGTTCATATTTCTGAGCCAATTTTTAAAAAAATTTTAGAAGAGAAATTTATGAAATTAAAGAAATTTTAAATAAAATTTTTTTAATTTCATAAATTTTTGGATTTCAAAATTTTTTAATTCAACTATTCAATTTTTATAACATTTTTTTAAAAAAGCGAATACAAATACTTATTATAAAAGCTAAATTTTTAATTCAATATAAATGTATAACTCATAAATTCACTGTCGTGACCTTCCGCATATCAAAATCTATTTTTAACTTTATTTTTCTGAAAGATGCTTTATTTCAAAAAACAACAAAAATGTTTCATTTACTGAGTTATATTAAATTCTCACGGCATTTGGGTGATTAATTTTTAGCCAGAGTATTTAAAGCTTAATAATAATAACTCGGGATTGATTTTGTTTTTTTTGCTATATTATCTATCAATAACTCCTCAACTTAGGACCTCTTCCCTTGCTCCTAATTGTCCACTTATTCATTCCCTTGTAATTTAAAATTCTTGGCGTTTGGGACAGGAAAGGGGGGCTTTGAATATCCGACGATCCCTTCATTTCGATCGTTAGAAATTACAAAAAGTTGTCTTATAAAAATGAATCCTGATAAGAAACACTCATCGTGATGCTGCTTAATTTATATTTTTTCATTTTGTTGACATGACCATATTTGTTTCTTTTAAAATTGCTTCCTAAATAAAGCAACAAGTTTTTGTTCGAAATATCTACGCAGTAATCCCTCTTTTACTACAAACAAAAATTTGCTAGGAAAGTACACAAATATTACAATCATGCTTACATGAGATCATGAATTTGTTTTTGAAAAAATTAATGAACGTCAAAATTACCCAAAATTGATTGCAGAATTTGATAAGTTTATAAAAGAATATCTTTATTTTAAACAAAGAATTGCTTTATGTTCACTTTAAAAAATATGTTGAAAAATCTTAACTTTAATAATTTTACTAAATTATTTTTGTTAAATGGATGCATTTTAAACTTTATGTTTTCGACGCTTATCAATTAAGGTGTTCATAAATTAATCATTATGTTTCTTTCCATAAACGTCTTTTCGTTAAACGTTTTTTCTTATAACTTTTTTTTTACATTAAATATTTATCAAAACATTCTATTGTCAATGCTTTTAGTGAGCATGCAATCAATCATTTTTTTTTATTTCCTCTTGAATTCTAGATAATAATTATTCACGAAAGCTTACACTCTAAAAAATTCCAGATCCAATTACGGTACAAACTACTGGCACCCAGTGTACACAATCCGTAAAATCCTTTATTACAGTAGAATTCTATACAGTAATTTTTACAATGTATTATTTTTTTATTCAATTATTTTGCAATAAATGTTACAATAAAAATTACTGTTTATCAGATTTTTTTGTTCCGTAAAATTTAACGATAAAATTTACGGACACCTTGAGTTCCGGTACTTTTCCCCGTAATTCGATACAGAATCTATAACTACGTATGACATTTGATATAAGCATGCCATAAAATAAAACTTACCAACCACTGTATTTTCAAATACAAAATAAAAAAAATTCTACGATTATCTATTTCCATTTTCTTCTCAGTTACGATATTTAAGACATTTATAAGTATTCCATACTTTATGTTTGAATATTTTTTGCACTGGAAAACTTTTTCTTTTAAAAGGATAAGCTGAAAATTCTTTTTGTTGAAACAATTTTTTGTTTTGAATAGTAATCTCTGAAATAATATTAATGTTACAGTCTAAATAATTCAAACTTGAACAATGCTTTAAGTTATTATATTTTCTCATTTTAGTTGCTCTCTCAAATTTCAATTACGAAAACATTGTATACATTTTAATGAATTTTTGCTTTTTACCTATCTTTAATAGCTGAAACAATGGGATTAAAATGCTTTATAACTAATGTAATTAGTTTCTTGTTAATTTAAATGTAGCTCTTAGATTAACTTTAATTTTAAATATTTTGGTCCTTTTCCTTTTGCTAATGAAATATAACTTATTTATAAGCGTAGCTTAACACCAACCCATCCCCACAGGGAGCATTCAGGGAAAGTGTAATTTGTTTGTAAGCAAATGTATACAAAATTACATTCCCCCTAAAAACACAAAAAAAATTGTCAACTACTATCGCCTTTTTAATCCTTATTATTTTTTAAAATGTCACGTTCGTCTTTTCCAGTTTACCGGTTTTTTTTAATGAAGCATAATTATATCCTTCATTAAGACTTGCATTTACATCATGCCTAATGAATCATAATACTCATTGAGTTTTACATCTTAAAAAAAGTACTTGAAATAATTCTGGAAAATTTGTAAATGCTTCGTTAAGTGTAATCAATGACATTTAAAATTATATTTAAAAGAGGAAATTGAAGAAAAGTAAACTAGTCACGGTTAAAGCCTAGATGTACAGTTCGTGAAAAATAAAACACGAACACCTTGGATAAGATTTGGTCTAATGACGAAATGAAATTCAGGAACTAGGACCCTGTCTTAGTGGTTTGATGGCCTAACTTTAAATATAGTAATTAATTTGTGCAGAAGACCTTTTAAATTACGAAGACAAAAATCATACTTTCTCTGAAAACAGTCAAACTTACTCATACATATTGGTCACACATTACGCCAAACTTTGATTTTTGATCATTAAAATATTCGAAATGGTCACATTCTCGAAATAAAGATCTAAGAGAATATTCTAAAGGAATATTCTAGAAAGTTCCAATTGTATGCACATTCTGAGTCCCCCAATAACAATTTCACTATTCACGTATTCCTGAGTATTCACCCCCATTTTCTGAGATTTTATCAAGCTAACCAAAAAAACTTTTGCATATAATTATTAAATTTACGATTTAAAGATAATTCCAAAATTAAAAAAATATATATTTTTAATAATTATTTGTTACTTTTTGCTATTTAGTTTACAAAAGGATATAGAATAATTAAGCAGTAATGTATGTGATTTTTTTACCCCCATTTTATCTATGCATTTTTAAATAACAAAATTCAAAATTTTAGTGAAATCGAATAATTAAAACATAATCGCAAAATTTAAAAAATAAAACTTTATTAAGAATAGTGAAATAAGCAAAAAGTGAAGTACACAAACTTCCGACATCTCTCCTAATTAAATTGTAACCATATTTTGCTCATTGTAGCTATTCTGGGATTTAAGAACAAAAATCCGTCAGAATCAAAGGTATGTTTATTCAGAGAATGTACGTTTCTGTGTCTGATATCTTCTGCACAAATTAATTGGCATATTTTAAATCACGCCAAGAAACCATAAAAATTGAGCGAGTGAAAATTCGCAAACTGAATGAAAAGTTATTCAGGTTGTTAATTTTTTTAATTTACACAATGCTCATAGTTGATCAGAAAAATAATTAATAAAAATATTTTTATAGTATTATGAAACATGTTAAGAACAAAACAATTCTGTTTCTTTTTTTCCTTCTCATCGCATATTGATCAGAAAATATTTGGTTATGCAAATGGAGGGGGTCGATGACTTTCTCGCAGGTTGTAAAATTGAATCAATATTGCGAGAATCGCAGCAAAATTATCGTAAAGGAGAAATAAATACGATTAGGGACGAATTACTATATTCTTACATGGAAAAAAATCATTAAAAATTAAAATTAGAAACAACAAAATAGGACTGAAAAATGTATCTTTATTTATTATTCACAGAATTATAAATCCCGCAATGAATATTTAAAATCAAATACAAAAACATTTTTCTTATAGAATATTGTTTAATTGACAAAATCTCGTTTTGAATTAAAAATTCGAAATTTTATTGCCTTTTTTAATTTTGAAACTGAAAAAGGGAAGAGGACTGCGAAATGCTTTTAGTGTTGAATAGACAACACTAAAGGTGTGTACTAAAATTAAGTTGTACTGACTAACTCATACTTAATCTACATAAAACTTAATTTTTATACTACTAATAAATTGCTATTGAACTTTTGTAGAAATGAATAACCATACTAAACTTGAGAACTCTAAAAAATTTAACAAGGGCCAAAAAAGGTGTCCCAATCATTGACCGTAAAAATACAATTTATGCTCGTAAAGCATAACATAACTATAAAATTAGAGGTATGTCCGTAAATTGTTTCTCGTAAAATAAATGACCATATATTTTTCTCGGATAATATATAGTCCGTAAATAAAGGTTATGCTCATGAATGTTACCTTCCATTTAGGTCTTTTGAGACTCAAGCGATTTGCTTTGTCGAATCAGAGGGTGAAGCTTCAAACGTAATGAAATAGTGCTGCCCTCTGTCGAACAGTGCAAGTGTTGAGTGTCCCTTATCCATTGTCACCAATGTAGATGGAATGGGAAAGAGATATTTTTTGACACCAGCTGAGATCGCATTAGAATTTTCTTGTCCGTAGCCTGATGCTACAACCACCATGGAAAAGGGTGTGTTACTCCGAATCGAGTAAAGAAGCTTTATATAATAACCGTTGTAATTAACGGTATACCCTAGCGATTTTACTAAAACTCGTTACAATTACGGGCACTGGGCTTTTTTCTCAAAAAGGATAAAGGCTGTATAAATTAAAAGTGATTTATGCTACCAAATTTTTGTAGTATGAATTCTCAATAATCAATGATATTAAAAAATGATTAACTGTTTTGTAAAAACCACTAACAAAACTAATAAATTTGAAAAAAAATTTTAAACGAAAGAATAAAAAAGACTAGATATGTGTGTTCTCTGGTTTATCCTTGCATTATTTTTTCCACGAGTATTCAACATATTTATCTAAGACAACATGCCATTTGAGAAAACTTTTTCCCCTCAAAAAACTTAAAATATGACATCTAAGAAAAACACTTTTAAAATAAAATTAACTGAATTAAATACAAGATAACATATTTCTGTTTAACGACTGCGTAAAGTAACTGATTTAATGAAAACCACGTTTTTTTAGTTTATTTTTTTCCCTCCATCTCTGAGGAGCATGTTTACGTCAAGCAAAATGTATTAAAGGTTCTCAAATGACAGTAAAAGAAAATTGGATTCGTTCACCGTGAATGATATTTTGTGAACAATACAAGCGTAAAAGTTTTATCTATCACATGCTTTGACACCGCTGAGAATGCAATTAATTTTCATACAAAAAACTTCTGCATAAAAAAAAAAACATTCACTTCTTGCCTTGATAATATAGACATGCAAATGGAATATTTTTATAAGCGACGGAAAAACTTTATACCATAAAATCTTTAGCGGAAAAAAGCAGAATAACTCCAGAAGTAATAAAATATGCTTTTGCTCATGAAATAGTAATTTCTTGTTCACAAACTTGAATTTAAATTCAATTTTAAAATTTTATTATTGATAGGGATGAAAAAATTAGGTTAAAGCACAAGTTGTACCTTTTGCTTCAATTCCATTACTTATACCAGTTAAAAATTATTTGCATGCATGAGGATTCTGACATACTATTTTCTAAAACAAATTAAAATTTAAAAGATAATTTGATAATCTTTAATTCCTCAAAAGAAGACAAATATAGAATATTCAACGTCCTTTTAGTAAGTCTATTAATACAACGGCCATTAATGGAAATAATTAGTTCATACGAGTGCTTAACATAATATTTTTTGTCTTAAAACATAAATAACATTTAATTACCTATTTGTTTCGAAAATTTGAAACATGTTCGTGTTATCCTCGAAATAATTAGCTTTACTTAATCAATACACGTTTAAAATTCTCAAATATTAGGGGACTCTATGTGTCATAAGCCTTGAAAGATGCACTTTATTTATGCAAAAAAGTCATAATATAATTGAATTGCGTATTAACTTGATTGTGACTGTTAACAGCAACTTATTGAATTAAAGTTTTTGACCCTTTAATCACTAAATTTTTTTGTGGTTTTAATCACTAAATTTTTTTATTTCTTAGTTTTTCTCAGTCTATCAAAACGTTTGTCCATTTCATGACTAAATATTTTTAAGGCATAAAATTATTTTTTTTTAATTTTCTTATGCAATTTAGTCTTAAAATATTGTATTCGAACTCCACAGAATTTTAATTTCATAGTCATTATTTGTTTTGTTTTACTTTTAAATTTTTTTTTTGTTTAATTTTACGTAATTTTAAATTTTTGTTTCTTTAAGTAATTAAAGGTAAATGTAACTTAAGTAATCAAAACAATTAAAAGGGATTTACGTAAAGCAAAGGACTTAACCAGCTTATATATAACCAGCAGGACTATAACATTCTCAAAAAATCTTTATTTTAATGTATTAGAAGATCAAGCATTCCTAGGATAATTAATAATGATTATCATAAAAAAGTAAAAAATAATGACTAAAACAATTGTGAAATCTAAACAAAACGTTACTAGTTACTGAAATGAATTTCAAAATCTCTCACCATCATAATGTTTAACAAATTTTAAGCCAAAAAAAATGCTTAAATTTTCATAGTTGTTAATTTTATATATGTGCATAAGTATAATATAGTATAAAAAGTAATTCAAACAAACAAAATGCAAAAGACCTAAAAAAGTAGACCTACAAAAAGTAAAAGAACTAACCTGCAAAAAAAGAAGACCTAACTTATACTGTACATCGTTACAAACTCCTTATTTTTCTAGAAGTAGAAGTTACAAAGTATAGAAAGATTTGCCCCATCTCAATTACGAAAACTGAGTTGAACAAAACAAGTTTTAAAGATACTTTGTCGAGTTTCGATGGCACCTCTAGGGGAACCCATTGTGTGGAGTTCCTTCAAGCAGAAAAGCTGAAGAAATAGTTAGGGCTGATAATTCGTCCTCAGAAGAAGAAAAAACCTCGTCTGAGATCAGCTTTTACTGAATAAAGTTTTTTTCACTTGGGCAATTGCATTAAGAGAAAGAAACACTTAAGAGACTCAGTAAAAATAAGCAGTTATGCTGATTACCTAGTTAGTTGGGATAGATCTGAGTAATTGCAACCTTAATTAGTAATGCTGTGAGTGCGAAGTAGTTTCTTCCAAAACGGACTTCATTTTTAATTGGTTGTACGTGTATCCAAACAAAGTATAAAATTATTTTAATATAGTCTTAACTTAAATTTTCAAGTATCCTAAAAAAAAACGAAGCATATTTGCATGTTTTTACTAATATAGCATATGTTTTTACTAATTTTGATTTTACCATGGTACCGTGATAAAATAACCAAATTTTATCACGTGTTATAAAACCATAATTTATTGTTAATTTCACCAAAGCGTTTCCTTAAAAATTTTTGATGCTCCCATGAAGCCAGAAATGCGGTAAATTTTACCACATTCGGGTAGTTACGGCCATACTTTCTTTCTCATTGCAAATATTTATTTTTATTTGTAATTGTTCGCAAAAATGTAATTGTTGTGTCTATACGGCATACATGATTCCTTATTTTTACTTCACATTTGGTATTTTAGGACTAAATTGAACCATAATAATATGGTGCGAGATTATTGTAACCTTACTCCGAATGCTTGAATGGAGTAATATGAATTGACCAGCAGCTGGCTTAGCGTTAAACTTGTAAGCATTTTGATACTTAATTTCTTAATTTAATTATATTGCTGAATGCAAAAGCAAAACTAGTCAATTTAAATTGCCAAAATATTTTTTTTTAAATGGGAAATTTTAAGTTTTTCTATGTCATAGACTGAATGTGGAGAAAATGTAATTTTATTGTGTCGATTTAATTTTGTATCGGCTTACAGTATTATAATTTGCAGTTATATTACAAAAGGTTTTGCAAAAATTTAAAGGTAGATTACATTCGTGTGTGCGGACTCTGGCATTTACAGGTGATTATCAAAATAATGGAAACACTTGTGAATAAATGGGACATTTAAGAACTCACTTCATAAGCATTAAAATATTATCTTAGCTACCTGTTTTTTTTAACATAAAAAGTACATATTAGGTGGTATGAGAGAGCTTTGGCAGAGTTGTCGACGTTTTGTTTTTTTGTCAGAAGCGAAAAATGTTAGACCTCACAGATTTTCAGAGAGGCCAAATTGTAGGAGCCCGACTAGTTGGAGCAACAGCAACCCAAACATCCCAGCTTTTAGGCGTTTCTAGAGGTACGGTGTCTAAAGTCATGACAGCATACACACAGCGCGGAAAGACAAGCTCAGCAAAGCAAAATAGTGAACGGAAGGAGAAGCTGAGTGAAAGAGACCGACGGGTATTGAAGCGGATTGTAATGTCTAAAAAGAAAACAACTGCAGCCAAAGTGACCGCAGAGCTCAATCAGCATCTGGATTCTCCAGTGTCAACAATCGCAGTTAGGAGATACCTTCATAAAGCGAACATTTACGGCAGAACAGCAATTCCCAAGCCACTTGTCACAGATGCTAATGCCAAGCGTCGTGTAGAGTGGTGCCACAACCACAAAACCTGGTCGATTGATAAGTGGAAGACTGTTACATGGTCAGAAGAATCATCTTTCACACTTTTTCCCACAACAGGACGGGGGTACATGTCTGGAGAACACCTGCACAAGCGTATGATCCTGATTGCCTCCGTTCAACTGTCAAGCATGGAGGTGGATCGGTCATGGTATGGGCAGCCGTGTCATGGTTTTCTGCTGGTTCAATCGTAACCCTGAAAGGAAGGATCACTGGGGAGAAGTATAGAGAAGTTTTAGCTGACCAGGTTCATCCTATGATGCAAATTTTGCTTCCTGCAGGAGATGGAATTTTCAAGGATGATAATGCCCTATTCATGCAGCCAGAGTTGTCCAATCATGGTTTGATGAACATGAGGATGAAGTGGAACATCTACCCTGGCCCGCACAGTCCCCAGATCTCAATATAATCGAATCGTTTACGGTCTATTTTCGAGCTTTCAATCCGGAATCGATACCCTCCACCGGCATCTCTCACGGAATTTTCACAATATCTTCATGAAGAATGGTACAATATTCCTCTAAATACTATTCAGAATTTGTATGATTCAATTTCTAGGCGAATCCAAGCTGTTTTACATGCCAAAGGCGGTTCTACGCCATATTAATAAAGAATTCCTTCAAAATCTAGGGTGTTTCCATTATTTTGATAACCATCTGTATCTGTGCTTTGTGTCTTTTTTCTTTCTAGTAGATATAACTGTTTTTTTTTTCATCAGTATTTTATAAAGAGAGAAGGATCAGATAAATAATTTTTTTTAGTCAAACCTAAAATAGTTTCTATTTTCTGCTACCCTCTTCCTTTAATTGATGATATTTTAGATTGTCTTCAAAATTCTAAAATTTTTATTACACTTGATCTGAAAAATGGGTTCCTACACGTTCCGGGTAATGAAAAAAGTCGTAAATTCACTACTTTTGTTACACATAATGGTCAATATCAATGCAGACGTATGCCCTTCGGTATTGGTAACGGTCCTTCAACTTTTATGCGTTACATAAATGCTATTTTTCGAGACCTAATTGCTAAAGGTATTGTTTTGCCGTATATGGATGATATTGTTATCCCTGCTGCTAATGAATCTGAAGCTCTTGAATATTTAAAAATTGTTCTTGAGGTAACTCGTGATTATAGACTTGAAATAAATTTTAAAAAATGCAAATTTTTACATAATAAGATTGAATTTCTTGGATATGTAATAGAAAACGGAAAATTATCACCTTCTCCGTCTAAAACTAAAGCCGTTCTTAACTATCCAGATCTCAAAAATGTTAAAAACGTACGACGATTTCTCGGACTTACTGGCTATTTTAGAAAGTTTATACCCTCATATTCCACTATAGCAAAACCTTTAAGTGGCCTCCTACGTAAGGACAGCCCCTTTCAGTTTAAAACTGATCAGAAAGCAGCATTTCAGAAATTAAAATACTTACTTTCCCCAAAAACCTGTTTTAAGTATTTATAATCTAAATTCTCCTACTGAGATTCATACTGACGCATCAGTAGATGGTTTGGGGGCAGTCCTACTTCAAAAATCTATACATGACAACCAACTCCACTCAGTACTTTTTATGTCAAAGAAAACATCGGACAATGAAAGAAAATATACTAGTTTTGAGCTAGAAGTACTTGCAGTTGTGGAAGCACTAAAAAAATTTCGTATTTATGTGCTTGGTACGAAATTTAAAATAGTTACTGATTGCGACGCCTCAGTGAAAACTTTGAACAAAAAAGAACTTAATTCCCGTATTGCTAGATGGGCACTATATCTTCAAGAATTTGATTATATGATACTATCGAACACAGAGCTGGTACAAAGATGTGTCACGTAGATGCTATTAGTCGCTCTCCACAGTGCATGGTCATTCAAGGTAGTTTACATCTTCAGTTACTAAAAGCGCAACAAACTGATGACCAAATAACAGCCATAAATACTCTTCTTCAAAGTACACCTCACGATGATTACATACTAAAGAACAAATTATTATACAAAACTGTTAATGGTATCGATTTAATTGTAGTACTAGACGAAATACAGACCAACATCATCAAAACTGCTCACGAACGTGGTCATTTTCATGCCGTATTACGTACACAAGAATTGGTCAGCAAAGACTTTTACATACTGCATCTTAAAGACAAATTTGAGAAATGCATTAAAAATTGTGTCACATGTATCCTTGCAAATCGAAAACGTGGCAAACAAGACGGCATGCTACATCCAATCGAAAAAGATGACTCACTTCTTACAGACGTCAAGGATTGTTCTATGAGGATTATAGGTCCTAATGTGCCCCATGAAAACATTGTTCCTGAGCGAGAAACCATGGAAACCTGGGCGAGCCCATTGTTATAGATGGAGGGTGGTCATGACGTAATGGCTCTTCGGTGTATATACTAATAATTTTTCGGTTTAAGATAAGGAATTTATAAAATTTCATCAGAATTCTGACATGATATTTTGTCTTTATTCTATATGCCATCCTTCACATAAATAAAAGCCATTAAAATTAAGAATCAACACTTCTTAAAGCCTAACTATGAAGAATTGAAAGGGCTAAAAATATTTCAGAGCTCTTCAAAGAAGTATAAAGTTCGGCATTTTTCAAAACGTTTCAAGTACTTTCAGCCATTTGTTATCAGTATTTCAGTTATAAGGTAGAAGTAATTGTTCTCAGAACAATAGAACAGAAATAACTCATCCAAGAAATAGAGAACAGTATGATGTGAAAATTATTTTCTAAAAAGTTCTTTCTACTTGAGTGCTTCAGGATTTTCTTTTAAATAGAAGCACCTTTTCAACAGAAATTTTACGAACTTCAAAGATCATTTCCATTTTACATTTTAAAACAATAAGTAAGTTCAGTGGGGAAAAAATTTCTAAGTGTTTGTTCAAAAAAAAAATACAAGAACATCTAACATTTTAAAATGCAGCTTCTAAAGAATTCAGTAAACATTAGTACAAAAAACTTTTTCGAATTTAAACGTTTAACATAAAAATTAGTGTTTTTCTTTTTTAATTAAGTATTTGTGCAATAAAATGTGAGTGTTTATAACAGTTTTGCTATTTTTAAAGTTATGAAACTATTGTTGTTAACATTAATTTAACTAATAATTTTGTTGGAGAATTTTATATCTATGCATCTATTATATTATAACTTTATATGACTTTTCATCTATTATATTATAACTTTATATCTATTATATTATGGCATTATATCTATATTGAACTAAAAATAAATTTCCTTTTTTCTCAATTTGTGCGTTCTACAAAGATGATTAAGAAAATTTAAACTTCCGAAAAAAATAAATATTTCAGCGATAAAACAATAAAATATTTTATTTTTGTTGTAAAACGAAAAAAAATTAATAACATCCCAATTTTTCTTACGATATCTATTTCATTTATTCATTATTTCCTAAAACCTTTCATTTGATTTACGCTTAATAACAACTTTATGTCACAAAAAATAATGTGTATTCCATTCGATAGTATTATCATTATTTTTTCTAATGTTTTGTGGTGTACAGTTTTAGCCGAAAATAGTGATAAAGATGGATAAATCATCTTAATAACCAATAGCTCTGATGTTAGTAAATTAAGTGCTCGGTTATATTTTATGTGGAGTAAGAAAGAATCTAACATCAATATTATCGATGGAGTTACAAAAAAGGAAGAAGAAGTGAATGATACCTGATACTAATTAGAACTCTAGCAGATCAATCAATAAAGTGTGTCGGACTATCTTATGACATCAGAAATCGTATTTCACGCACAGAGACAATTCAATGCAAACTATTGTTATTAATCTCGGGAAGCGAGAAAGGAAAAACTTTTTTCAATACTCTGCTTGAAATATTTCTTGCTTAAAAAAAGATTTTATTAAACTAGGTTTTATTCTAAAATTATGATAAAATAACCGACAGTCCATCCAATTAACAGTAAAGTTTTTGGCAAAGAATATTTTTTTACTTAAGCGGTTTTGAACCCGTTTGCAACTAGTATTGTTAAAAAAAACATGAATACGGAACTATACGGTTTTTTAACAGTTTACAACAAGAATGGTTTCAAAACCGTAAAAGAGAAATTTAACTGGCCATTTAGGATGGTTTCGCACTTTCATGGTGCTGCATCTCTACATCAATGAAGGTATCGTGTTGTAATAGTCTAAAGATTACAAATTGAAGATAAACAAATTATTAAATAAAGAGTTACAATAGGATTACAAATTGAAGAGTGCAGAGCACTGAAAGCTCTTCATGTGTGTTGAAGGGAATTGAATTATTGTGGTATAAATGCTGGGATCCGAACCCTCGTTTTGTCTTTCATGATATTGTCAAATTAGCGCTCTCAGCTGTAATGTATACCTATTTGGTGGGATAAAATTCTGGTTGCCTAACCGTATTAGGTAGAAGCCGTTAATAAACGGTTTTTCTTAAAGTTAACAGTTTGAATACCATTTTATTTATGATTATTTAAGTGTTTTGTTTGAATATGGTAAAATAACGATTGAATGAATTTTTATTTACCATTTTTCCGAGAAATTTCTAACAGTGAAGCTAACAAGACAAATATAGAAATTATTAGGAAATTTTCTAGCCAAGTTGTAATTTTGTCATGGTAAAACATGTGTAAATTACTACTTGCAGTGAATTAATTTAGAGGTCAACTTAGACAGGCTTTCGACTTATAAAGGTTGAAAAGTCATTGTTTTTTTCTTCTCTCATTTCTAATATTATTTTACTCTTATATTTATTAAATATTAACCAATTAAGTTAACGGTAAATGCAACAAATTCTTAATTTTTAGCATTTGTTCAGCAAATACCTCATATGCCTTAGGAAATGCGATGAATTATCAAAATGTATTGCAATTTGTTAAATAAATGTTATATTCTTATTAGCTTAAAAAAAACTAATTGATACCTATGCCAGCTATATATAATAAATAATTTTTGAAAAATATCAGAGTGCACAAGAATATGTACTCAACTTGTAAACTTAAAGTTATATACATTTCAATATTTAGAAACTTATGAACCATATATGCTTGTTATACTTTCAAAGATACTTAATAATTTTCTTATATGTTCAATTGGCAAAGCGGTATAAGTTAGTTTTTAATGCTATTTTACCAATTCAGTAAAATTCTAATTCTTAACAAAATAGTATCGAACATATCCTAAGAAAGTTTTTTTCTTTTTGTTTTTATCAGGCAGCTTATGAAAGGTTTATAATAACATTCAATTACAACCAGAAACAAGTTTGATTTATTTCGTTGGTCAACATTCAACATAGACAGGTGGTCAGATATCTAAGGTTTTGCACCCTTTTATTATATATTTTATATTATAACAGCCGTTGAATAGCAGACCCAATTTAGGGTTTACGGCTACTATTGTTCTATTCCGTAGCCTTGTAATTTTAAACCCAATCCAGAAGACAAAGGAACTCCTGAATCAAGCATTGAAAGAAATTTGCCTCCGTGGAGGGCTTTTTTGAGGCAACTAACTTTGCGTTACATGGAGGGGAAAACCACGAAAGCCTTCAACGGTTAGCCTGAAGGCAAAGGACTCTAACCCATAATCCGTCTACCACTGAGGACATTTTACATCAGCACTGTGGTCGGTGCTAGCCGTGTGTGAAATTCGAATCAAGCTATCCCTGGGATATAACCCATATCACCTAATTGGGAGACGAGTGCTCTATCCCCTGAGCCACCACGGCCCCCTTTTATTATGTAGAAGGAAATAATTGGTTCTTGATGATAGTGGTCAACTAACTTACAGGGATGGTTAACTTGTCTGGTTCCAAAGTATTTGAAGTTCATGTCTTATTTTGAGGTGAGTTTCAGCAGTGTTTTTTAATTTAATGAGGTGTGATAGGTAAAAAGGGGGGAGGAAAATAAGATATTGTGCTATCTAGACAAGTGACGTATGGCTTTTAGTATATTTTCTGACGGTTTCCGATGTGTTTCCTGTTTACAAAGATTCTTTCAGCTAATTTTTATTTAACAAATCCACAAACGTTCTGCATATATTTAAGTAGAGTAGGCTAATTTATGCAGAAGATTTAAGGAATTTTTCATTCGTGGTTTTCTGTTTGAGTTCCAGGCTATATTGTAAAAGAACATAGAATGAAAAAGTATTATATATTTGGCACTTAATCCACTTTTTTCTGCTCTCATTTGGATAAAAGTACTTTTTTCTTTCCATTGCCTACGTATCGTCATGTCGTAGTCGTAAAAAGTCGTATTTTTAAAATTTTATTTTTCAGAAACTATTTGACCGATTCCGCTCAAATTTTGTATTTTGCTATATAAAATATCACATTCTTTAAAATTATGTTAAACATTTTACACTTTACTATTCAGAATTTTTTCGACTATTATTAAATAAAATATTAAAAACAATAAATATTTACTAAATGTTATCATTTACATTGTTTACTAAATGATATCTTTTCATAAAAGAATTTTATAATTATGTGCAAAAGCTTTCAATTCGCTTAAAAAATTCTCGAGATATGGGGAAATGCACAAAAATCAATATTGACATTTAGGGGTCAGAACTTCAAACCGCTTTCTAAACCAAACTATTGAAACTATATTTATCAGATTGCAGCTTATAGTTTGGGGGTCACAAATCCAAATAGGTAGAAAAAAAGGTATGTTTAATTCAGAGAAAACAAATTTTTGAGTCTGATTTTGCAATGTAAAATATCATCTGCATTAATTAATTAGCCTACTTGAAGTCACCCCCTCAAACCATTAAGATTGATCATTAGATCAAAATTTATTCAAGGTGGTTCATTTTTATTTATTTATTCTTTTATGCGTACTGTACACTAGCTGTCTGTCCATGGTAAGGTTTCGAGACTTCTCCAGATCACCTTTTTGCGCAACGATTGCAACATGGTAAACACACACCATTCAAAAAAGAGGAACGAGTTGCAGCCAAACATAATTATGTCATTTGTTTTATTTTTACAGAGGAATTTTCTTACTCCTGTTAATCTAAAGTCTATATTTTTTTATCTAGTTTTATCTGATTAGGTCCCTGTAGTGACTTTCACAGTAAGGTATGCTTCAGGGTGAGAATAGTTATAGTTTGTTTATCTTATCGGGGACATTCATCTGTACTCAAACTATAATAAACTAACTTTTAATGTATTCTGTAAGAAATATAGCTACTAATACTTGATAGCCCAAAATGTGTAATATCACACTTCGATTTCAGCCTGACTTGATCCCAACTTATCTGATTAATTACACAGCCGTCTATACCTTACCTAATTCCCTTAGAACTTCATAATATACACGGAGCTTTTAATTTCCCTAGTGTACTATTGGTGGGATCCGTCACCTTTTTTTATGACGTGGTTTGGCTTGAGTCCGGTAGTTCCTGTGGTTGGAAACATGAACTCTGTGGACATTCTAAACAATGCTGCACTCCCATCTCTATAGCAATATTTCAGAGAAGGCGCATTTCTCATCCAGCAGAATAACTGATCCATTCACACATCGGGGCATGTAGTTGGATGAAAGAGGTGTTCAAAAACTGGCCTTCTCAGATTCCCGATATAAATTCCATAGAACACCTTTGGGACGAAATAGGGAGAAGATAGCGTAGTCAGCCAAATCGACCCTCCTCACTGCAAGCACTCACTTCAGCTGTGATGGAAGTTTGGAAGTCAATTCCTATGACCACCTATCAAAAACAGGTGGAAAGTGTGCAGGCTGTCATCGATGCAAAAGGAGGACCAACATACTATTAATATGTGCCCCAGGACATCCTCTAAGTCCATAACCATTGGGTGTCCGGATACTTTTGGCCTGATAGTGTATGCATACAAGTTACTCATCTTCATATTTTCGACCATTATAATGCCATCTCGTATGTCATACAGCAAGCAAAAGGTTGCCCCATCTTCCTCATACGCATATCTTACCCAATCTTACCAATCCCTAAGTATATAATATTTTCTCTAAAATATTCGCCATTATCTTACCCGAATTTACCAATCCCTAAGTATATAATATTTTCTCTAAAATATTCGCCATTATCTTACCCGATCTTACCAATCCCTAAGTATATAATATTTTCTCTAAAATACTCGCCATTATCATACCCGATCTTACCAATCCCTAAGTATATAATATTTTCTCTAAAATATTTGCCATTATCTTACCCGATCTTACCAATCCCTACGTATATAATATTTTCTCTAAAATACTCGCCATTATCATACCCGATCTTACCAATCCCTAAGTATATAATATTTTCTCTAAAATATTCGCCATTATCTTACCCGATCTTACCAATCCCTAAGTATATAATATTTTCTCTAAAATATTCGCCATTATCTTACCCGATCTTACCAATCCCTAAGTATATAATATTTTCTCTAAAATATTCGCCATTTATTTTACAAGTCATCTTTTTCATTGAGTCGCGCGAATTTTTCAAAAAACATTATTATTCAGAATAAATTAGGAAACACTAACTTTATTTAGAAATCATTTACTAAGATTTGCGTTTATTTCTGTACTTCTTGTCTGTACTTTTTTTCTCAAGGTAACTGCGCAGATGCAAATATAAATGTATAACAAGTTTTTATGTATTTATTTTCCTGAATGTTCCATGCGCAGTTGAGATTTCTTTTTCTTGTAAGTCTTTTCGCGTAAAATTAATTAACAAATTTTGAAAACACAAGATGCTCGTGTTCTTCTACAAAAATCACTGCTTCAAATCCATCGTGACAGAAAAAATATAAAATAAGATCAGAGCCAAAAGTATAGCACAGTAGAGTTTCAGCAGGGGCTCACAAAGGCTTATTGAAAAATTTAAAAAAATTAGAATCATGCATATACTTTCGGGAAATTTGAAAATCCTATTAAAACGCTACTGAATACAACATTACTACTTTAATTTACAGATTCTGAAGTCAAACTTTTCAAGCATATATTATATATCTTAAATATAGTTCAAAAAAGTTTATTAAAAACCTGTGATTATTTGAAATACCATTATGAAAGCATCATTTTTAAACAGCATTTAAAAAGAAGCTAACTTAAATCTCAATCTATTTAACTGCTAAGCAACTCTATTTCAAAAAACCAAAAAACAAGTTTAAAATTTTATGCATTTACATATATATATATATATATATATATATATATATATATATATATATATATATATATATATATATATAAGTTCAAAATGAAGAATAAAACAAAGAAAAATAATAGACATATGAAAAAAAGGGGGTGGGAAATAATAAGTAAAAAAAATAACAAACAACATTTTATTTAAAAAAAAAAAAAAAAAAAAATGAATTGTTAATAAAAAAAACTGGAAAAAAAAGCCGGAAAAAAAATATATAATCTTTTCTTCAGCCCACACGATTATATCCGCAAAACAGAGTGCTTTCTGATATTGTATCAATAAAGCCAAAGCAAAATTTATTAATACAATAGTGTGAGGAGCACTCAAAAAAATGCATTTTATTTATATATATATATATATATATATATATATATATATATATATAAATTTTTAAAAAGAATTCCCGAGTACAAAAACAAAAATCTTAACTTCGAATTAAATTTTTTTTTTGCATTTTGAGTAGCATATACACATTTTATTGCAGTATATTTTTGTATTTTATACATTATATCGAAAGAGCGACAGTAGAAAGTCGTTTTTAAAAGGTTAAATTCTTTTAGGAGAAAAGCTTCTTTCTTGTCTTCTAAACAAGAAATGATTCTAAAGAGCTTCATTTTTGAGACGCCTTTTTAACGGGAAAAGAGTTTCCTTAACCCTCCATTTAAAAGTGTTTCATAGCTCCAGAACAATGTTTTTTTTTTTCTGCTGGAAGCTTGTTAATTTTTTTTTTCTGAAGAACAATGTCATCATGTAATAAAGTGCTAGAAGCTAGAAAAACGTTATCACCTGTTTTTTTACTAGTGCAAAGTAATGGCATCACGTTTATCTTCAATTAACAAGTTATTTATGGTCAAGCTTTACCTGAAGACATTTACCGTGTAGCCAAAATCTAAGAAATAAACAAAAAAATATTTTAAAAATAAGTATTTTTTTAAGATTATGGTTGGACATATTATTTTTAAAGTGATTGAACATCTCCAGACTAAAATATCTGTGATTAAAACTATTATTGCAAAGATTAAGGTTTTGCGTGAGTTAAAATCTAGATCTTTTTTAAGCCTACCATTTTGTACTCCGAATCAAATTAAAAAAAGCAAAATCTTTTCTTAATAAAATCAATTTTTTCCAGATAATGGTCGGACAACATATTGTTGCTTTTGTTGCTGCTAAAGTCGCTTGTCAATACCAGCAAGCCTGCTTAAAATCAAGCGAATTCCTAAGGCGAAAGCGGGTTTCTTGCTTTTTCAGTGGCGCCATATATGGTCAGGAATACGACTTCAGCCACACATACGTCACAGCATGTTTTACAGGGAGAACCCAATCATACTTTATTCATTCATTCATAAACAGATCGTAATTTTGACCAGCACCAGAGAATGATCATCCTTCAACACCAAAAGGCATTGATTTGTTATGATAACTCGGAGGACTTTTGTTTCCCCGACAAATTTGACGTGCACCAGTCACCTTTTAATGCACGGGGATTCTTCAGCCGCCATCATAAAATTTTATAAATTACTTTACACCACAAAAATTAGTTAGCTTCGAAACTAAAACTAAATCATTGACAGCATCGTCTTATAAACTATGATTGCAACATGAATGAATCTCTTTCAGAGATTGTCAAAAAGAGATCTCTAAATAAGAGCCACAAACAAATATTTGGAGGGCATTTGAATCTACTCATTTGTTTTGATAACATTTTTTGTCTTGATATTTTTTCGTGTTTGATTATTTAACCTTTTCCTCATTTGGTGTGGAGGTTTGCCTGAGTGTTGGGAGAGGCTTTGGTGATTTTTTCTAAAGGTTTTTTTTCGTCACAAAGTCTATGGAAAGAATTCCGCTCCCCCCAAAAGTGGTCGTAAGTAGAGGAGGTCGCTTCACAGAGGTGGTCCTTCTTAGAGGTTTCACTGAACTTTTAAAGTAAGTGTATATCATTTTTGGAGAACAACTCAGTCATATTTTTCTTTAAAAAAAGGAATCCGTGTAAAGCAAATGCTGGTTATTTCCTTTCAAAATTCCTCCACGAAGGCAAACTTCTCCCAATACTTGATCCAAGAGTTCCGTTGTCTTCTGGATTGGATTCAAAATTACAAGGCTACGGAGTTGAACATTATAATCGTAATCCCAAAAAATGGGTCGGCTGTTCAACAACAGTTATAAAATAAAATATAAAACATATTAGGTGGCTCGGAAAATATTTTCATCTTTCTCAACGGAGGATTTAATCATATTTTTTTCACGGCCAACTTTATACTTCAGCCATGTAATTGTTATATATTTTGACAGCTGATCTATTAAGGCTTACTTGTGAAAATGTTCCATTCTGCGCAGTAGTTTTTGGCTGGTGCCCTTTCAAATACGGAAAGTGAAAAGCAGATTTTTTTTTGTGTGCATATTTTACACTTTTGCTATCGAAAAAGTAAAAATGCAGTTCAAGCAAGAAAAATATTATCCGATATGTCAGAACGCCAGTGCCAAAACTTGCAGAAACATCCCTGAGGATGATCCGAAGACATGAAATCACAATTTCGATCCACTGCAGAGGAGATGACTCCCATGCTTTTCTAGCCAAATGATATGCGTGCGAAGTCAAGCACTTCACGGTAGAACAGTTTAACGAGGACCTATACCGCACACCCTTGGTCCATTTGTAGACTGATCAAAGTGGTCATCCACCCCCACACTGACCTCAGTCAGAGATGCTGGACTGCGGTGTTCAACTGGTACTCGTGTCTGTCTTCTCGTTCAGTCCACTGCTGGACTCGATTAAGATGCATGCCTGTTTAAGCTAATAAAGACATTAAAGACATTAATTGGTGCAAACTGGTGAACAAAATTTAAATTGGTATTAAATTTATAGAATTCGACTGCTCATGATTATTTGAAAAACCTAAGATTTCATTTCAATGCTCGACATATGGATTCATCATATTCTTGCAAAAAGAAATTAGTGCGCTCGCGTTGATGTCTGTGATTTGCTCCTCAAAAGTAAAAAAAATTATGAATTTTAGAAGGCCATCATCATTGGGGCCGAAAAATGAATTGTCTACAATGCTATTTCAGTTTCTAAAAAAATTTATAGGTGTTGAAACTTTTACTCAAAAATCAACTAAATCAGTTTTTTTGCCAGAAAAGAATAAACATTTTATGCACGTGGATTCCTATTACTGTCAGAAAGATGGCAAAAGGTATTGCACCAGAATGTACAATACATGATTCAATAAAATAACTATTCACTATAAGCATATCGCCGTTCATTTTTATTTTAAAAAAATGAACTTGCTTCCCAAATAACCCAATAGCTACCAAAGATCAAAATCAAGCATCATCAATTATTATTCAATTAACACTGGATTGCCCAAGGAAGTCATTTTGACTACTTTTGAATTTCAATTAGAAAAACAAAGATGTATAACACAATTTCTCAGAGTTTTGTAACTTTTGTACAACATATAATTTTTTTATTGTAGATATTTACTAATAACTAGTTATATAACTGCAAATAATATAAAAAATATTAAAAATTAATTTTAAGAAAATTTTTTACTCATTAGTTATTCTTTCACAATACACAATACAATCATTTTGACTGCTTTTGGACAATATAGGTATATATACTAAGTTTCAGTCTTTCTAGTGTTAAACAGTTAGCCGCAAAATATTTTTTATCTTGTAATCAACAGTATTATTCCCGTATAACAGTATATTGTATAATGAAGGTAATTTTTCTAAGCTAAACTATATTAATTGTATATGGCCACACAGAAAGAGAGAGAAAATATAATAATAAATTTTTGAGAGATTCAAACTTCGTTTATGTAGTTGATAAGATTTAAAGAAACAAATCTCTCAGAAATAAATCTCAAGCAGCCGAATATGTAATAGTTGCATTTAAACTAATATAACGCAACAAACTTAATTCGTATCAAAACAAAATTAATCCAAATAAGATTAAAAGAAATTTTGTGCAGAACTGTTTGATATTTATTAATTTTTAATGCCCGTATAATTTGCTCATAAAGTGACCGTAAAATAAATTGCTTAATTAACCTTTATAAAAAAATTATATTAGTAAAGAGTGATTATTAATTCGCATTTAATTTTTGAATTGCTTCATATATAGAGACAATAATTTTTTCTTCTTTTGATAATTCTTGACTTTCAAGACTTACACGTCTACTCAATTGCTTTCACGTAAGAATACATCATTCATTCTTAGATAAATTTTCAATTTCTAAACAGTTTTGCTAATAAAGTTTTCAGAAAATTAATAATATTTTTAATTAGTTGAATCACAATAACAAGAACTTTATTTTGTGTTTAAATTTTTCTTTAAAACTTGAAATAAAATCTTTTGATTAAAAAAACTTTTCCAAGAATTTCAAAACACTCGTGAGAAAGAAAGTTCCTTTTATATATATAAAAAGGAAATGATAAAAGCAGTTTTCAATTCTTATTAATATATACTACTTCTTGTTCCTTTGTATGATTTTTTTCCTACGATATTAAATCGTGAAAGAAGAATTTGTCGGACCGAAAAACAAAACTAATCTTTGACTTCAACTTCATTACTCACCGGAAATAAACTCTTGATTTCATTTTTATATTTCATGTTTTCTTTCCAGCTTTCATTTTTTTTTTAATTCTTCCTCGGAATTTTTACGTTTCTTATCCTCATAAAAAACAAAGAATAACGGTTTTTCTGCGATTTAAAATTTTCATTTTATGATTCCAGTTTGTGAAAATCAGTTTAAAGTTACTTTCTCTTCGTTAAAACTGATTTACAAACCTTATTAATCTTTAACATAAATAAGTCATTTTTATTAAAGCTTCTATAATCCTCAAAAAAATACGTATGGTAACCTGATTTTCAATCGGATCTACTGATTCTTTTTATTATTTTTAAGGTTGGCAGCGTCACTAAACTATCAAAAAAGAAAAATGACAATTTTAAAAGGAATGCTTTCGACTAAGGGTATTAGCGATAAAATTTGTTTTTCAGATATTATACACTCATATTATACATTATATAAAAAATACATAAAATATAACTACAGTATTTATAAACTGTAAAAAACTCTGGATCAAATTACGTTATGAAGTACTGGATCTTCAGGTGCCTCAACCGTAAAATCCATTCTACCGTAAAATCCATTTTTACCATAATACTCATTTTTATCATTAAATATTATACGATAAATTTTACAGTGCTATTTATTTAATTATATTCATTCAGAGATTTTATTACGAGAGATTTTAATTATATTCATTCAGAGATTTATTACTGTAAAAATCACTGTATATCAGATTTTTTTTGCTCCGTAACATTTTGCATGTTTTGATAAAAATGGATTTTACGGTAAAAAGAACCAGCACCTTGAGTTCCTATAATTTTTACTGTAATTTATTCCAAAACTTTTGCAGCATACATTAAACTTATAAATCATAAAACAATGTTACGTATCATTTATTGAAATAATAATACTCTTAGATTAAATTTATATTTCATTAAATAAATTTTCAGATCAAAATTACGTTTTTGATAGATTAAAAGAAATTTCTTGAATTTTTTCTTAAATACGTTATAAAAAATATATTTTGATCAAAAGGGAGACATTTATGAGATTTAGATTTTAGAATATTTTATAAAAAATTTATTTTGTTTAAAAGTGAGACATATATATATATATAATAGGATGTAGTTTTAAGAATATTTTATGAAAAGTATTAGAATTTTCTACGGATTTTTTTTTCTAGAAAAATTTTCACTTTCTCTCAGTTTAATGTTTGTTACATTGTGTGGTGGAATTATATAACAGACTAAAAAAAAATAAAAGGGACCTATCAGACAGAGTTGGTAGAAAAAGGTTACAGGCACAGGCGAGAATCTTTATTCAATACTGAATAATTAAAATGCAATTTCGAGTTCTAGAGGAACTCAAGGTTTGAAAACTAAATCTTTTTAAAGAAATATCTACTGTAAAAAGACATTTATCTTTCGTTCAAGAGACACTGAAAGCTATGAGTATATTTTTATTTGACGAATTTTTCCGATTTTGGTAACTAATTGTATGAAGGAACTCAATCGTATGAATATGAGAATTTAGAAAAAAATATCAAAAAACTAGTTTCTATTTGCTAACATTTGATGAAGACAAAATGAAACAGTTTCTTTCCTTATTTATTTTGGAAATTCAGTTAGCGTTAGTTTTATAAAATTGTCATTTTGCTCTGTTAAACGTATGTATAATTAGACGTAATATTTTTATCCTATTGTAACGAAGAAAAAAAATTCTTGCAAAATTACCTCCACTGAATTCTTTTTTTTTTCTTGCTGGAAAAATAAAAAAATTCTGCTAATAAAACCAAAATAAATTATTCATTTGGTAACTTTTAGATTTACATGATTACGGTTTACCGAAATGATAGCTCTTATGATACCACAATTAGTAAAAAATACAAAACTGAAAATTAAATTTAGCCAAATAAGTGATTTTCATGACACGCTTTCAGGCATCATGACAAAATTACAAACTTTTACCACATATTATAAAACTATATTTTAGTGACAATTTTTCAAAAGCATTACCAAAGCGCTTCATTAAAAATTACTCAGCTTTTTTGGTGTTCCCATAGAATCAGAAACACAATAAATTTGACCGCAGTAAGCCGTTACCATATGAAGGGATAAATTACCAAATGAATGGTTTACATACAGTATATTTTGGCTCTATTAACCAGAATTACGGATTTTTTCCCGGAAATGTAATCACTACACAGTTTGGTAATTTAACCAGAATTTTTTTCTCTCTGTATTGAACGATAATATAGCTCTAACACCGAACCAGTTACTTATAAACCAAACTCTGACTGTGTAGTATTATAAAATCAAATTGAATATATTCTTAGGAATAAAATATATGCCAACAGTCCCAAATAAAATGTCAGCCTATGCTTCAATTAATCGAAAGAGCAAATTCGTGAACTGCGCAGCTTTGAAACTTAGATTAAAGTGGTATCATTTATTCTTCCGAGAGACACAAACCTAAAAGCAAGATCCTTTAAAGTTTAATTGATCTGTTGGCTTTCAGCCGCCTCTTTTAACACTCCTGATATCGTAGTTCTCTGGAAGGCGCTCTTATCCTTGTTTTAAAGCATTAATATTAATTACGCTTTTAACTGCACCTCCACTACTTGAGCATTACGAAGCAAGTTCGCATAAATTTTAAAATACCTCACGAAAGTGCACTAAAGTAGAAAGAAAATAATTGATAAACGTGTTTCTAGTAAATTTCTCTGATAACTATTTTACCATATTCCACTATTTAAATAAGTATCCATCGTCTGGAAATATCAGAATTTATTTCAATATATAAGTATAGATAAATATAGAATCCATAAATTTCATTTAATTTTGTTTAGTTTTGTAAAAGACGCAATATTCAAGTTACATTGCAGATACATATTAAACTATAAAAGTGGTTCCTTAACTATTTCAACTCTATTCTGAATTAAATCAGCCATAACTATATTATCAATGAAGTTTTATTGCATTACAAATTTAGTCATTCAAAATTGAATACAATTACCACAAAAATTAATCTTTTTTAAACTTTATTACACTATACTACTGCTTTCTTGAATAGATACATGGTTAAATTTAACACATTAAGGTAGTATCACATTTTCATTTCATTGTTTTTCCATTTGCCTGTATTACTTTTCAATGTTGAACTGTTTTTCTAATAGTTACTAATAGTAATATTATGGTTACTTAATATTACACTATAATATTATACTATATCGTTACTATACGTTTTTGCCATTGTTACATAAGAGGGAACAACCCAGTAATAACCTATAAAAAAAAAGAAGGATTTTTTTAAATGAATTTTGCAATGATTGGTTTTAACTTACTTAATAAATGTTTTTATCTATTCTTCATTTTATCATATTACAAATATAAAAATTTAAAAATTTATAGCTTACATAATACAATGTTTATAACTTGATTTATTACTGAAACGCTAGGAATTTTGAAAGCTGTCTACACTTAATATTGTTCAAGTTGGCCAAAATCATAATGTGGTGCTAAGTTAAACCGTATTATCGTGCTTCTTAAACTTGATTACACGGTACTAATGTTCTACTTCAAAGCAACCATGTTTCAATTCAACATTCTATGAAAGCCGCGAAAAATGTGTACTTTATTATGGTTCAACGTTAGGCAATGAGTATAATCGGGCTAATCTCATTTTTTAATTTTTTTTTTAATTTTTAGATTGATGCTAAAACCAGTACAACTAAATTGCAAAGCTTAATATAAGGGCCACGGGGACTCAGGGGGATGGAGCGTTTGCCATCCAATAAGATGAACCGGGTTCGAGTCCCGGCTGGTCGATACGAATTCTAAACAAGATTTGCACCAACCACAGTGCTGACGTAAAATATCTGCATTGGTAGATGGATCATGGGTAAAAGTCCCCTTTCAGTTAGGGTGACCGTGGGAGGTTTTCGTAGTTTTCCTCTCCATATAACGTCAATACTGTATAGTTCCGACAAAAAGTCCGCCACAAAGGCAAATTAATCCAGGAGTTCTCTCGTCTTCTGGATTGGGTTCAAAATTACAAGACTGTGGAATTGAACATTAGTAGTCTTAAACATAAAAAATTGGGTCGGCTGTTCAACAACGGTTACAAAGTAAAATAAATTGCTCAATATATTATTAGCATATTAAAACTCAGATGACTTGTACTAACAAAAACTATGCTACTAATAATTTCATATTGTAAGTAAACAATACGCGAAGTTTACTCGTGCTTATAAATTACACAATATAAAACTTTTTATCGAAAATAACTTGATGACGTAATGATTTATACTAACATCTCACAAATCTATCCAATTCAAAACGGCGAAAATAATTCTGGTAAAAAAAATTTATAATAATATTTCTGGTTAACAAAATTAAAATATACGGTATTTAAGCCATTCATTTGGTAACTTTTTTGTTCATTTAGTAACGATTTAACAGAAATTTTGATTTATCAAAATTATAGTTCTTATTACCCCACATTTAGTAAAAGCAACAAAACTGAAAAGGAAATTTTATCGAAAGGCCCTGCCAACAAAGGAATGGTTTTATGTCACTCTCTAAGGCAGGGGTCGCCAAACTTTTTTGATCATCGACCCCTATATAATTTTTCGAAATCTCCATCGACCCCCACAGAAGTAATTTTCTGTTAATTAAAATAAAACTCTATTAAATACTGTGTTTGTACATTTATTTTATGATTTTAAACATTTATTAAAGTAATAATACATTGTGTAACAATAGTTTTATGAAAAATATATTAATATTGAAATTTAAATACCTTATTATTAAATAATAAGTAATTATGCATTAGTAGATATAATAAGTAAAGTAACTAAAGATTTACTGCTTCTTAATCAATGAGATGTGTGGGCCAGGTGTTTTTTTTTGCAAGGTTCGCTATATTAGGTTCAAAATTGGTCAATTTTAATTTTCGTCAAAATTGATCAATTTTGTAATTTTTGTAAAAAATACAATGTGTGCTATAGTTTTGTCGCGGGCTGTACCAATCCATAATATTAATGCTTACCTTCTTTTTTGTGCATTGATAATTAAAATTGATATCTAAACTAAACGAATGGTTTTATCGAAGCAATAACTAATTATCCAAAACTATAAAAGTTTTAATAATGACACTGTAAATATTCAACACAGTTTGCAAAGATAGCTGAAACTGTGTATGATATTTGCATTTCTAACGTCAATGCTCGTCACACGTGACATTTGGACAAGCGCACATATGCATATGACTTATAAACTGCGCTGAGTTCGTGCCACTGCTCGGTGGTACGTAAATACTTGTTTCACACCAATAAATATACGTTTATTAATTTATGTTTTATAAAGAAACTGATATTGAGTCAATTATTAAAAAAATTCACAAATTTTACATACTGGATTAGGTATGTGTGATTTGTGTATTGAGAACTGTTTTTTTTCGACCCTTCCGATTCGGATCGACCCCCATTCGTCCCCCTGTCTCAAATCGACCCCCGTTTTTGTTAAATAGACCCCTGGGGGTCTATATAGACCACTTTGGCGACCTCTGCTCTAAGGTATCATATTGAAATTGCCAAATTTTACCACATTTCATCACGTGTTAAAAAACCACACTTTATTGCTAACTTTACTAGAATCATTATAGCTTCTGTGAAAAATGCTGAACTTCTTGGTATTCTTATAGAGCCAGAAACACTGTAAATTTAACCATAGTCAGTGTAATTTTTGGGTATACTCCTGCTGACATAGTATTTTAAAAGTACAACATATGTAAATACACTTTTTAAGTAAAATCGTTATTATTATTATTTCAGATAGAAAATCATAATAAATGAAAGAAAGCTATAACCATCTGTTTGGACGGAATACGCTATAAAAGTAACTAACATCTTCTTTTTTTTTCTTTTTATTATTCTCTCTTGACGAAGGCGCAAAGAAATAAGTTAGTGACGAAATTGCGTTACGTATTTTATGTATTCTACTCGGAACATCCGAGACATTACGCCTCACAACAAATTCTATTTGGACAACATATTCTTTCCATATCACCTTATTGTGTTTCGATGTAAATAAAGTTCCTTGTTCCACTCTTTTAAAAATGAAGAAAAAAAACATCTATATATATGTTGCTTTCTTGCAAAATTTTTTCCTTTAAAGAAAAGTAATACAGCACACATATAATATGTATGCATCGTAATGCTTCACAAAAAATGCATTTCTGTATATTTATGGTTTGAAATAAATCCTACAAATAAAGAGCTGTGGGATCTTTTTTCTTAGTACTCTTCTTTTTTCCCGAAAAGGAAAAAGGAAATAGTTTACAAATCTTATACTGCAATGCGATTGTAAAATCAACGTAAGCGACAAAAAATTCAAAATTAAGATTTTTATATTTCTGGCACATTTGTATGGTAAGCTACATATTTAAAAAAAAACAATATTTCAAAAATAAATTTTGTTTCATCAGTTTGTTCTCTTTTTAATTCTATTTTACCGTTCGTAGCTCTAGCATTAGATGGATAATAGTTGTCAAGCCACTTTGTTTGGAATCAATTGTGAAGCATTGTTTTTTGAATTGCACGGCAGCATATAACTCTGATGAACTCTGGTGTATAAAGAAATGCCTCTTGGACTATTACTTTTATTCCGCCCCCTGTTTGCTTCGTTCGTCAACCCCCTAGGTTTAACAACTAAATCTTTCAAAAGAAATCATTACTGTAAAAAGACAATTATCTTTCGTTCAAGAGACACTGCAAGCTATGAGTATATTTTTATTTGACGAATTTTTCCGATTTTGAAAACTAATTATATAAATATGAGAATTTAGGAAACAAAATAGCAAAAAAACTAATTTGTATTTGTTAATTTTTGATAAAGACAAAATGAAACATTTTATTTCTTTATTTATTTTATAAATTCAGTTAGCGTTAGTTTTACAAAATTAACATTTTGCTCTGATAGACCTATGTATGTATAATTAGAGGTAATCATTTTTTAAAGCCAAAACAATGAAAAACATTCCCGAAAAAACACACAGCAATATTTTTCGAAAAAATTAGAATTTCGGAAAAAAAAATATTCACTTTAAGTTTATTATTGAAAATGGCTCTCTCAGGGTGTCAAATTTTAACTATGTAGTCACATTTCAGTGGGCAGTAGATCTCTCAGTGTTGTTGTTTTTTTTTTCCACTTTAAATATAACAGTTGATAATTTTCGAATTAATAGAGTCTTAATTTTTCCTTCCATTGACTTTTTTGTACATTTTTCTACAAACCTTTGTAGTTTCAAGTTTCTAAGTCTCATCCCTTTCTAGCAAAACAAAAGATTGAACATCCTAAATAGCGGCGACTTTAATGGTTCTTTAATATGAAGAGATAACTCAAAAATATATACAGTCTTAGTATATATTTTTAATTTCTTAGTATTTCTCAGTATATATTTTTAAACTTCACTTCAGCACATAAGATATAAGGACTAAAAATTGTTATTAAATAAGAAAATCGTTTCTTAATATCTGATGAAAAATTGTTGTGATGCCAGAAGGGAATTAAATTAATCAAAACACTTTATCGAAAATAAAGTTATGAAGCTAAAAAAAACTCTAATTATATTACTAAAATATTTTGTTTGTATTGTCATCTTTAATATTTTATATGAAATATGATTTTTTATAAGAAAATATGATTTCATAAGAATTGTTGATGTTCCATTTTAAAAGAACTTTTTCTTTTTACCTATAAAAATTTAGTTTTTTCAATAATAAATATAAATCCATACTTTCAAGGCACATATTAATATTACTTAATAAAAGTCAAATTTTATTTTAAATAAATGAACACTTATTTTTATAAATATTTCAAAATGTTATGTTTATTAGCACTTTTTTAATAAAATTTTCCGAAAATTTAGAAAAGTTTTTATATGAGAAAAAATTTTCAGGAAATTAGAATAACATTTGTGCAAAGGCATTTAAAAATTAAGTAAATTTGTTTTTTTTTATGATATATGAAATATACGTCTGTATAAATAGATAAATAGAACATTTCTGAAAATTAAAAAAAACATATTATTTTTTACACAAACGTTCAGAAACATTCCAAATATTATAATGAAAGAATTAAATTGTATCTATTTTGATCTTATCATAAAAGGTGTATATTGAGTTTAGTTTTAAGAATTTTAACTAAGTATAATTTTTAATGAGTGTACCACCAACATATAAACAAATGCTGGGACATATTACATTTTAAAATATCAATAAAGCAGAAAATATATATTTAAAATATCAATAAAACATTTTAAATAAAATTTGACTTCTATCGATTAACACTAATTTATACTTTTTAAAAATGCAATATTTAAAATATTGTTGTGTTCTGAAATCTATGTTTTCTACCTTTAAAAAAATCAATTTTTCGCTTCTCTTTCTTAGAACTTATTTTAATAACTTTTTAAAACGCATTATTGCCACGAATTTTTCAAAACAAATTTTTAAAAAAATGTAGAACAGTTTACAGTTAATGTTTCTACAATCAGAAGAAGTTTCTGTTACTTTAAGTAATAGGAAATACTCAAATATAAAGTTCAGAGTTATTTTCACATTTAAAACATTGTTGAGTGTTATGTTGTATCTCATAATACTCAAGGTAGAGTTTTCTGAGAAGGATTCCCGAAGACTCGTTACCAATATAAGATAAATAGAGTGGGTCTGGAATTATGTAATAGAGTGCTGTTTCGAAATCTTGAAAATCAATTTCACTGGCTTAAGGAGATTATTTTTATGTTTTTTTTTTTTTTAGTCAAGAAGATAACTTTAATTCCATTCGTTTCTAATGCCACTTGCCAAATACCAGCAAGTTTGGGTGGTGAAACCAAGCGAATTTAAGGTAGAAGAAGGAAATATCTACTTAATTGTTAAGAAATTTTTTTTTCTTATCGCGTGCGTGCCAGTAGCAGGAGAGAAAAATGGCAGAGAAAACGGACATGCTTTCGAACGTGTGTATAGTGGACAAAAAAAGAATGGACCACCCGGATTAATTTTTTATCTAATGACCGGATCTTCACGTTCTAGGAATCAATCTGTATGGTTCGAGGGAGTGACCTCAAATATGCTAATTAATAAGTGCAGACAATATTTTAAGTTACGAAATCAGGCACAAAAACGTACTATTTCTGTATAAACATACCTTTTTTCGACGAATTTGAATTTTGGGTTCCCAAAATATAGAGGATAGCCACAATCTGGGAGATATGATCCCACTAGTTTGATCAGGAGAGCGATCCAAAATTTGGATCTCTTAATGTTAATTTTACTTTTTGCGTATTTCGCAATATCTCAAGAAATTTTATAGCCAATTGAAAAATTTTTGCACACAATTATAAAATTCGCTTATCTAAAAACAATTCCATGAAAAAAGTAACTTTTAGGAAATATTTATTATTTTATTGAATAATGGTCGAAAAATTTTTAATTTGCAAGTTATACAATTTTTGAAACATTTTAAAGAGTATAATTTTGCATGGAAAAATACAAAATGTGAGTAAAATCGGCTAAATAGTTCCTGAGAAATGGAATTTCAGAAATATCAGATGTTTAAAATTCGATTTCCCGAGAACTATTCGACCGATTTTGCTCAAATTTTGTATTTTGCCTAAATTCCAGCTGAAATTATGTTATTTTAAATCATATAAAAATTTGTATACCTTACAATTCAACATTTTCTCGACCATTATTAAATAAAATAATAAGAAACAATAAATATTTACTAAAGCTATTTTTTGCATGAAATTATCTTTGGATAAATGAATTTTATAATTGTGGGCAAAATTTTTAAATTCACTTTGAAAGTTCTTGAGATTATTCTTTTTTTATTTAATTCTATATTATTTAATTCTATATTTCAATTTTTTCATTCTTGTCTTATTTAATTCTATATTAAAATTTTGGACAAATGAAAGCTCTAACCTCTCCAACAAACTTTATAAATGCCTTGCATGGCAAATGGATATGCTAATCTTCACATTCCTAAAACTCAATTAAAATATTTAGGACAGTGAAATTTTCAAGAAACAATAAACCACACCCAAGTGTGAACCTCTCACTCAAAGATGCTCAGTAATTTGGTAAATTATGTGAGACACAATAATAATGGGAGAATTTATTGAGACATTTACAGCTTCAAAGGGTCTACAAAATTGGCGATAAAACTAGACAAAGGAACTTCACCTACTTATTTGTTTAAACGTGTCTCAACAAATTAAATTAGTTTTATAACTCATTTGCGTGAGATAAAATGTTGAATTAAATTAGTTTTAATGTAAAAATTAGAGCACGTGCTTTGTGATACACGCTGAGTTAATGACTTAAATAATTTCAATGACGTAGCGGATAAACAAGTTATTTGTTCTAAATTACAACGGCCATTTCATCCTCTGGCATCTTGCTAAGCGCAGTAACTAATCTTCCTTTACCATTTGGCTATGAAAGAATTGCCATCTGATTCAATTTTACTTATCGAATTCTAAAGGCATTTAAAAATTTATTAAATGATGTATTTTGCTTTAGGCTGTAAAGTTCAGAGGTATGGGAAGGCAAGAGAACTGATAGTACTAATAAAAAATATGGTGATTTAAACATTGCAACAACATTATAAAAATTTCAAACTTGAGATAGATAAATAATTTGAACACTCTACAGCTAATTTACATAGTTTGACTTAATAACCGTAGAAACTTAAAAACAGCATAAATCTGTTAAAATTCAAACCCAAAATTCAATAACTAATGACAGATTAAATGGAAAAAAAAAATTCCGATTTCGGTTTTGGAAATTCGTGAATTGTTGGAGTTGCTAATTTATGTTCACACGAGTTATTCATGTTAAAACAAATGAGAGGAAAATTTCAGGCATATAAATAAGATTTGTTTGCTGTAAAATATGTAGATTGAACATTTCATTTGTAAAACATAAAAAATAATTATGATAAGAAAAACCTTTGAGGGTTGATAGTAGTTAAATTTGAGGCTTTGACTTTTGATTATATACGTATATACAAAATATGAAAAACTGAGAAACTTCAAAAAATTCTTTTTTGAAATTTTGATCATCGTCTTCTGTATTTAGATTCATTCCCAACATTTTATATATTCTATGCATCTAGGAAAAGTGCAATTTATTTTAATTAAAGGAGCGCGATTTGCTCCTAAGTCAATCTTTCTTTAAGCAATAGAGCGCATGCCTAAAATGTTCTTTATCGCCAATCTTCAAGCCCGGTATTTCGAGCACTGATGATATATATATATATATATATATATATATATATATATATATATATATATATATATATATATATATATATATATATATATATATATAAGTTCAAAATGAAGAATAAAACAAAGAAAAATTATAGACATATGAAAAAAAGGGGGTGGGAAATAATAAGTAAAAAAAACAACAAGCAATATTTTATTTAAAAAAAAAAAAAAAAAAGTGAAATGTTAATTAAAAAACCGGAAAAAAAGCCGGAAAAAAAAAGAAAGATATAATCTTTTCTTCAGCCCACACGATTATATCCGCAAAACAGAGTGCTTTCTGATATTGTATCAATAAAGCCAAAGCAAAATATATTAATACAATAGTGTGAGGAGCACTCAAAAAAATTTTTTTATGAAATAACTACATAAAAATAGATCATAAAAAGTAAATATAACATGTAAAAACAGATAATAAAATAAAATAAAAAGAAATAATAAAATAAAAATAAAAAACATTAAAAAGGGGGGCTATAAAGCGAGTAGCAAAATCATAACAACTTACATTGACAGTTATTTTTCAAGAATGATTTAGAAATGTTTTCGCAGAAAGATTGCCAGTCTGGCAATCTTTCTGCGAAAACATTTCTAAATCATTCTTGAAAAATAACTGTCAATGTAAGTTGTTATGATTTTGCTACTCGCTTTATAGTCCCCCTTTTTAATGTTTTTTATTTTTATTTTATTATTTCTTTTTATTTTATTTTATTATCTGTTTTTACATGTTATATTTACTTTTTATGATCTATTTTTATGTAGTTATTTCATAAAAAAATTTTTTTGAGTGCTCCTCACACTATTGTATTAATATATTTTGCTTTGGCTTTATTGATACAATATCAGAAAGCACTCTGTTTTGCGGATATAATCGTGTGGGCTGAAGAAAAGATTATATCTTTCTTTTTTTTTCCGGCTTTTTTTCCGGTTTTTTAATTAACATTTCACTTTTTTTTTTTTTTTTTTAAATAAAATATTGCTTGTTGTTTTTTTTACTTATTATTTCCCACCCCCTTTTTTTCATATGTCTATAATTTTTCTTTGTTTTATTCTTCATTTTGAACTTATCTAATGAGTGCTGTTTACTTGCAGCTTAAGCGCAATAAATGTTACTTATTGTTTTTCTTAACTTTCTTAGTGTTTTCTTGTATTTATTTATTTATATATATATATATATATATATATATATATAAGTTCAAAATGACGATAAAACAACGAAAAATTATAGAAAAATGAAAAAGGGGATGAAATTTTATTTAAAAAACCGGAAAAAAAGATATAATCTTTTCCTCAGCCCACACTATTATATCCGCAAAAAGAGTGCTTTCTGATATTGTATCAATATAGCCAAAGCAAAATATATTAATACGATAGTGTGAGGAGCACTCAAAAAAAAATTTTACAAAAATTACAACAAATAAAATAGAGCACAATAAGTTAAAAAAAACATGCAAAAACAGAAAATAAAATAAAAGAAAAGAAAAGAAAAAGAAAAAACAGTATAAAACATAGATTATAAAGCGAGTAGCGAAATCAGATGTACTTACATGAACGGGAAATTTTTCAAGAATGATTTAAAAATGTTTTCGCAACAAGATTGCCAGATTACAAAATATGAAAACAAAAGCACAAATTGAGTGTAACTAGAGGGTTTTAAAGTGCCGTTATTACTGCACTACTGAACTGATTCGTTATTCTGTGCATTGATTTGTTAGTTACCAAGGATGGCCCAAAATGGATGTGCGCAAGGTAATATTATACTGGATAATTTAAAAAATAGTCCATAAATAGTTTTAGAAAATAGATGTTTATTTAAGAAAAAATATAAAAGAGAAAAGAGAAACATAAATTGCCTGTTTTGCAAATAATTTTAGCCACGGATTTGCCCGAAATGGATTTGCACATGCATTGCAATTGTTTACAGAACGGAATGTTGATAAGTTTTATTTCACTTCGACAATAAAATATTTACAAATGCAAAAGAGCGGTAGTACTTTGGTCGTACAGGGAATTTCACTTCTTGGCGCCACGTCTGTCAGCGCCACAAGCGTTCAATTCTCTGCAAACGCAAGAGGAGCTCATCTCTCGCTTACCTCGAGCACCACAATTTGTGCTTTCCAGGTATCGAACCAACCACCTACTGCCCCGACTTCCGCTTGGATTACAGGGTTGCGCTACAAGCCCCAGTCAGGAACAATCAGTTAGTTTCCAAGACATTCTTCTCCAGAAGTTCTCTACTTCTAGAGAACAGTGAGTAGTTCCCAGCAGGTGATATTTATTGGTGGCGCTATCTATTGATAATATTTGAAAGTAAATTTTAGGAATTACTTAAAAGCTGAATCGGCACCAGATTTGCAATACCACGACAAACTACAAGAATTCACTGTTTTTTTCAGCTGTTTATTTATGACTTAGATGGGTTAATAATTTTAATCGTAAATATTTATTTACCTTCATTTTCGATTCAACAAAAAAATTAATTTATTTAGAGTTTTCGGTGAATATTATTTCCTTTTAATCTTCTCTATTTTATTTATTTAAAGAAAATTGGAGTTTTTAAGAATAGTCACTTTTCTTTAGCTTATATACCTGCATATTTCCCAATAATTTAATAAGTCTAAAGGTTAAAAATAGATTTTTTTTTTCTTCTGATAAATTTTTGGGCTTTTTTTTTCTTTATCAAAAGCAGCGACCACTGCCGTGTTGTAATATATATATATATATATATATATATATATATATATATATATATATATATATATATATATATATATATATATATATATATATATATATATACATATATGGGCCATTCTCACAAAAACAGTCATTTTCATGTCCCCAGTATATTTTATGTTTGTTTTACAGCTTACGAAAAAAAAAATTCAGGGAAAGTGTCCTTCGGAATGCAAGCTAACAAAAGAATAAAAATAAAATTATCAATTTTTATTTTTTATTTATTTTAGGTAATTTAAATATACCAATATGTCATTCCCTCACTTGTCCCCACTGCTGATTTAAAACAAGAAAAAAATTGTCTCTGAAATAATTTTTTTTTTTTTTACAAATTCGTGTTTTTTATTTCAGAATACTGAAATATAGAATTCAGAAAATCAATTTTATATTTAATTTCTGATAAAAATATTAACACAGCACTATTTTAAACTTTGCCCCCAGTGTTTCGCGTCATTCCCTCACAACAATGTTCTTATCATCTGCAGTCTTTTTAGAATAAAAATATTTTAATAAAAGCTTCAGAAGTTAACAACTGGCATCATAAAACAAAATTGCATTATGTTTCCATCTTCAACTTAAAGAAGCTTTGCTGTGGAATAAATTTGAATGAATCAAACCAGGTAAAATTCTTTACATTCGTCATTCCCGCATGTCATTTTTTAGAGTAAAATAAAATACAACTTCATCGAGAAAGTGGATAATTATATGTTGCTTTCTTGTAGGAATATAAGTGTATGTGATTGACTTCAGAAATTAATTAGGCCTAACTGTTATTTTTAAATTTTATTGAATTCGTCATTCCCTCACTAGTGTATAAAGTGAGGGAATGACGCTGAAGTGAGGGAATGATTCAAGATGAGTATATTATCAAATTTACTTTTTTTTTCAATCGTGCCAGCCAATTTTATTTCCCCAACCTGTAAAAAGTATTAAATATTTAAGACTAAATTATAATAAATATTAGATATACTTAGTATGTTATCATTTTCAAACTTTAGGTAGATGCAACTTAGATAAAAACATGTATTAAAATAAAATATCATTCCCTCACTATTAGTGTCATTCCCTCACTTTTTAAATTGTGAAAATAATTAATTTACTTATTAATTAATTTGAAAAATAAATTAAAAAATTAATAAATTAATTTATTAAATTAATTAATTTATTTTTCAAATTAATTAATTTATTTATTAAATTAATTAATTAATTATTAATTATTATAAATTAATTAATTATAAATTAATTATTTAAAAAATCAATTAATTTAAATATTAAGTATAATTTATAGGATATATACTTTCTTTATAATGCCATTACATATTTCTATTAATATAAAAAGTTTCAGAGCTTTTTATTCACTTTACTTTTTTGGGATTTTATGAAATGAAAAGTGACAGCTTTCGTGAGAATGACCCATATATATATATATATATATATTGTATATATATATATATATATATATATATATATATATATATATATATATATATATATATATATATATATATATATATATATATATATATATATATATATATATATATATATATATATATATATATATATATATATATATATATATATATATATATATATATATATATATATATATATATATATATATATAGTTATTAGTATATATATGCACTGTATATATATATATATATATATATAGGCTGGTGGCTACAACATTTCACATCCACTCTCCACAAGGGAGGTGGTGGACGAAACTCCGGGCGGTTCCGGAACATCTTACATGGAATACATTAAACAGCAAGAGTCATGCGAAAACAATCGCTCCTGCATTAAGAACTAACAGAAAATGAGTGAAAAGTCTCAATCGTAGCATACCTTGTAACCCTACGTATTAAGGAAAATCATTTAATGCTTCCTAATATGGAAGTGAAAGAGGGAAAATTCTAAAAATAACTCCTTTGAAATATAAATCTAATTATAATTCAATGGTAGGTTTTCAGCCTTGAGATCCAAAATAGAATATTTCTACACCTGTTCTTTACCAAAGACATTTTATGTAAGGAGTTTTAATGCTTTTACTAATACAAAAGTATTTATAATTTTTGTATTACATCCCTCCCCCCCAAAAAAAATTTTTGTTAAGCAAAAATAAAAAAATTTAGAATACTTTAAATTTTTAAAATTTAGGTCGGTACGACTGTTCCTTTTCCCTACTAAAAATAACATTTTTTTCAATTATGTGCAAAAAAACAATTATTTAATTATTTACAATGACAAAAATGAAAATATGATAATACCATTTATCTGTTTAGTCAACTAAACAGAAAGAAAAATGAAAGATATTTATATAACTATTCTACTAAAATTTTCACAAATTTTTTCCCACAAAAACATAAAAATTTTTTATTCGAACGAACTGGACAACAAGTGTCATTTAATTAGAATTTAAGATTTTGTATGGTTAAAGGGGTTATTTACTTGATGCAAAGCTGTATTCCCTTTTAAAATGGAGGAAAACAAAATTTCATAAAGCACCGTGATATTGAGAGATCCAGATTGGACTATACAAAAATAGTTTATAAAAATTTTTCTCACCTTGTTGAAAGAAAAAAAAGTTCAACTTTCATCGCCCTCTCATCCAAATGATGCTGAGGTAAACATCTCCACAGGCGATTCAGATCTCCCAAAAATATAGGGTTTACTTCTTCCATTGAAGAAAGTTTTAAAAAAAATTCTTTTCCTTTGGACACTACTCATGATTTAATTTCAACATTTGTGGGCTGTGATATTTCCTAAGCTTTGATACATGTACTATTTCAAAATTTTGCTTACTTAAATTATACTTTTTATTGATTTTGTAATTAGTTTCTGAAATTTATTGAGGAATTTTATACGGTCCTATAAAAGGAGGGGTGACAACTTCCTCGTATTAGGATAAGTAAATTCTTCAAACATAACCAATTCATCAGTTTTAAAGTCTATATCCAAAAATTTAGCATCATAATAAATTTCATTTCTTTCATGATTTTCTTTAGTTCTTTGAATTGCTATTTTTTTAGCTTCCTCAACAGGAGGATAGATTTCTTCATTTAAGGGATTTTCATAGGGGAGTCTACCATGCATGAGGTATGCAGGAGGAAATTTTGTTGCAGAATGGGGAGTTAAGTTATGAATATTAACTATATCTTTTAACAAAGTAGGCCAGGGAGTTTTAGTAGGTTTTTCATTAATTTTACATTTTAAACACGCAATTATTGTTTGACCAAGGCGTTCTACCTTGCCATTAGACTGCGGATAATGTGTAGTTGTCAATAATTGTTGAATTTTATTATGTTTCAAAAATTTCTTAAAATGAGAAGAAGTAAAGACAGCATTTCGATCACTCAACAAAGATTTAGGAATTTGATTTTGAAACATTTGATGTAAAAAATTATTATAAGTTTCTGAGCTAATGGATTTTTATGCAAAAACCCAAATGTATCTTGTGAGGTGGTCAATAATTAAAGTTAAATACTTTTTTGTTGAATTATAGTAATTTAATCCACCAACACTATCTGTTGCTAGTAAGTCAAAAGATTGATTAACATGGGGTAAGGATTGTAATAATCCAAATCTTTTTTGTCGCGGTTTTTTATTTAATTGGCACGTATGACAATGTTTACAAAATTTTGTTATATCTGAGGTTATGTTATTCCAATAATAAACAGGGGTTATTAAGTTAGTCATTTTTTTGTATTTCTGGATAATTAAATTTCTCATGAGCAATTTGCAGTAGTTTTAATCTCAACGAAAATGGAACAACTATTTTATTAAAATTTTTCCTACTTATACATAAAACATTATTGATATCAAAAAAATTATCTTGTAAGCTATCTTTCCTTTGAGCTTCAATTATTTCATTCAATTTTAAAAATGTGAAATATGAACATTATTATTTTTACTATTGATTTTGACAAGTGAATGTGTTGCATCTCTCGAAAGCCAATCTGCTTCAAAATTAGTAGAGCATTTTGTGTATTTAATATCATATTCATACATACTTAACAATAATGACCATCTAAATAATCTACCTTTTAAATTTTTTAAATTTTTCAGCCAAATTAAAGCTGCATGGTCAGTATGTATGGTGAATTTTTGGCCAAAAAGGTAATGATGGAATTTATTTAAAGAATCTACTATAGCAAGACATTCAAGTTCTGTAATTGCATAGTTTTTTTTATAATCCCTTAATGAACGAGAATGAAAAACTACTGGATGCAATGCACCACATTCATCTGTCTATTTTAACACGGCACCTATTCCAACTAACGATGCATCAACAAAAAGATGACATTCATAATTTGGATTAAAAATTCTAAAAATTAGTTTACAAATAATAGCATTTTTTAGAAGTTCAAAAGATTGTTGACACTTTTCTGACCACACCCATTTTACATCTTTCTTTAACAAGTTATTTAACGATTAATTTTGTTTCTGATTCTCTATTATTTACATCATTATTAGAACTTTGACTATAGGATACCATATCTTTATGAATACAACTTTTAGAATATAAATTAACTTTTGTAAATTAACTTATACAAGTTTTAATTGATAAATGTGATTCAAAATCAGTTAGAGTTTTTTTACATTTAAACTGACTAATTTCATCCTCATCTTCAGAGGGATTTTCCATTACGATAGAATTTTTTAAATAATTGAAATCACATAAGCAAATTAAAATATGTTTTGCAATTTCATTCTTATTTTCCTCACTGGAAATATTCAGAATATCAGTAATTTTGATTAATTCCGAAAAATTAAAAGTATTACAAATTTCTTTCAATTTATCTAAAAATTCTTCATCATTAGGTTCAAAGGAAAATTCTGAAAAATTCAGTATTTTATTACGATTTAATCTGGATAAATCATTAGGAAAGAAAAGTTTGAATAATAACTTAATTTTATTTGCCGTCACTAGTTTAATTGACGTTTGAACCACATTTATTTATTTCAAAAACATTTTAAACAATATTATAATTTTAAAAAAAAAGCAAGGTAAACATACGAAATGCAATTCAACCATTAATAATATTCAATTGATTAAATCTCATAATAAAAAGTTTAAACCACTACTCATATCTAATAAGAATAAAATATTTAATCATAAGAGTGAGAAAGAAAAATATGAGAGAAAAAAAAATATCTGCTCTCACTTTCCCTTCGTCAACACTTTTCTTCGACCTTCATGAATTTAGGTGAAGAGGGTGAAAAAAATATATCATTTTTTATTCGCACACTAAATCTTGTTAGCTCTTCATGCATATTCATGATTTATACTCGCGCACAAAACTGTTGTTTTCACTTTTTTCACGAACAACTCTTGTAAGAAACTGATTCATATTTGAATCAAAGTGAAATTTCCTCTGAGCACTAAGAACTGTAGGGTCATCGGTCAACTCTATGGATGGGACGCACATCAAATGGTTTCCAGGATGTCAAGTTCCCTTCTACATCAGCATTTCCGTAGCAGCGAAGGTACAGGTAGTGGAACAGACGGGGTGTGATTTCATCCTTCAGCACCGATTAGGCGATATTTTCTTTTTTTTTCCCCGGCGTGTGTGATGGGATGGGGAAAACTTCAACTTAGCAGCCAGTCGGACGATAGGCTAATATTTCAAATAGATAAACACTGGTTTTCAAAAGGTTTCCTCCGCGAAAGGTTTCCTGCTAGGCTTGTAATAACAGGACTACATCCCTGTTGTCATTGGTTACAATTAGCTCAAATAATTCAGTCGTGAACCAATTATTCCTCCATTAGTTTTATTTACGGGTAGGCTGGTGCCTATAACATTTCACATCCACTGTCCACAAGGGAGAGGGTGGACAAAACTCCGGATGGTTCCGGCACATCTTACATGGAATGCATAATACAGCAAGAGTCATGCGAAAACAATCGCTCGTGCATTAAGTACTAACAGAAAACGAGTGAAAAGGCTCAATCGTCGCATACCTTGTAACCCTACGCATTAAGGAAAATCATTTAATGCTTCCTAATAAAAAGGGAAAGATTCTAAAAATAACTCTTTTGAAATATAAATCTAATTATAATTCAATGGTATGTTTTCAACCTTGATTCCCAAAATAGAACATCTCTACACCTATTCTTTACCAAAGACATTTTACGTAAAGAGTTTTAATGCTTTTATTAATACAAAAGTATTTATAATTCTTGTATTGCATATATATATATATATATATATATATATATATATATATATATATATATATATATATATATAACTTCACTAACGGAATTCGGAGAAGCTCTATTTTTTAGGAGCTCGTCATAAAATAGCTAATTTGTCAACATTTTCCCACATCTAAATGAATACTTCTCCCTTTTTACTTATTTTAATTTGTCCACACATTTCACTGACCAATTAACGAAATTCTGAGTAATTTCATTTTTTAGGGCTCCGCAAAAAGAGAACATTTAAAGGAAGAGCCCGCAAAACTTTCTGCCTAGGGCATCGTAAAGTCTTGCGACGACTCTGGAATTTTATATCCTAAAAATAATAAACTTGAAAGCATAGATTTCATTGCAGATCTTCGCCTCAATTTTGATGGAGTAGAAAACACAGCTTTATTTTTCCAGGAGACAGTTCGAACAGAACCGAAAACCAAATCGATAAGTTTCTCTTTACACAATCCCTTTTTTTAAACAGAAATACATATTTGCGCGAAATATACCAGAAAAAGAACATTTTAGAGAAAATTGTTTCTCCCGAAACTTTCTGAAGTGCAGTTACGCAGTGACGGAAAAAACGGAATGTAGCAAAACGCTTTCTTGTAACGAAACGTTCCAAAGTTATCAGCTTCCACTAAGTACATCTTCCACGAAGGAACATTTTTTTTTTTCCGCACGAACATTTCAAGATGCATTTCTGTTGAAGTCAGATAAAAGCTTGCCTCCAGTTTCGTAAGCGTTTTTTTGAGAAGTTTGAAATTTCGGGGGAAAGAATTCTGTTGCTCAATTGCACTCTCTTTCATTTTAATCCTATCATCAGACCATTTTTTTTTTACTCATATTTTATAATCTTTATTGATATTTCTTCACTTGAAGAAAATGTGTTTTTATAATGTAATAAACCTAAATCAATACGATCTATCGATTATAATAAAAGATTAAATGCATATCTATTTAATATAAGTAGGTGCTTCATAACGCATCTGCGGTATTTGTATGAAAATATAAGAAGTGTACTTGCTTGAATACTCATTTTTTATACATTTATTAATTATACAAGTGAGAAAAAATTGCAAAGACAGCTAAAAGTGTACCGTTACCCTTCAAACTTTGGCAAGGCTGTGATTTATTAATTGAATTTTGGTAACGGTTACCCAGGTTCAAAAATAGACACTTGACTAATGAAGTACATGAAACTTTTAACAATAAAAAGTAAATTTTATTATAACTATAAATTAACAACAAACACAATCCCGATCATTTCCAGATGCCTTCATGTGCACTCAAAATTTCAATTTATACACTTTTAAATTTCCAAATGGTTGTACTCAAGATAAAACTTTTCGATAAAAAGCACTTTTAAATTTCATATGCATAACATTAAATTAATTCACACTAAACGAGGCATTTACGCAATAAAAATACTAGCTCATTCTAAATTTACAAAAACATTTAAATTTTAAGTCCTTGTATTCCTACAACAGATAATTAAAATTAAATATCCAAGGCTCATCTTAAAATAGGTATCTTAACATCGGATAGAAATAATTTAAAATACGGAATAAAATTCTCTTCTAAAAAGTTACTAAAAAGGCAAGAAATTAGAGTTTATAAATACAAAGGAACTTGCAGATCACCTTCTGGAACGCCCACCGGGCCTGCAGCTAGACTTGTGGACTAGGAGAACTTTTACCTTCCGACCACCATTCAGTTCTTTAGAAACACTCGATTTGCTGCCGAGGAACGCTCACTTCTTGTCAACCGTCTTGAATCTAGCGACACTCCGTCTATCATATCCCGTTTTATTCTGAGGCTTCAGATCAACTTTTTTCCAGGCAACAGCTCATCCGATCAATGTGGCTTACTTAGTCGCGGTATCCAGGGACTCTTTCCAAATATCAACCTTTCAGCATTTCCGCCTAGATGAACTCATTCCGAGATTCCAGCTAAATCTAAATTCATTCTCGATGATACCGGCTTAGAACATACTTCTAACAGCCATGATAGACCTGTCAGCGGTGATGTTTCAACTCAACATTCCATCGGGCACGATCCGCACTCCCGTCGTACTACTTTTTCAGGCACTCCCGTCTTACTACTTTTTCAAAAATTTTCAAAATGAAATATATGTGATGAAAAAATTTACAGTGAAACACTGTAAGTCCTGGGGGTGGAGTCCTGGGAGGATGTAGAACACAATCATTTCTGCGGCTCTGGAAGTAGGGAACGGAGCAGCTTAACAAGCTCTTCGTTTTGTAGAAGTTCTTTCATCTCTTTGAAGATGAGCAGGAATCTGCTGGCAGCATCTTTGGTAGTCCTGGGTTGGGCTCTTCTTCTATGTGCGGGTTTCCTGGGTCTTGCACCGCAGCCCGAAAAACAGGCCGGGTGCTCACCATCACAGTTAATGCATTTGGCGGGAGTAGATCTGGGTTTCGTACAAAGGTACGTAAGATGAGCTTCTGCGCATTTCATGCAGGCTGGTTCGGTGGCTTGGCAGTTGCGCTGTGTGTGGCCATATTTCTGACACCTGAAGCATTGTGTCTGGAATCGTCCTCCTCTGAATCTTTCTACTATAACATCTCTCTCCAAAATGGAGCTGATGTTGTAGATTTTTCTGCTGGTGGGCGTGTCCATCTGTATGACGAGGAATAGTGGGAGGGGCCTAAGCTCCTGCCCACTTCTTTTACTAAGCTGAATGATCTTTTCTGGATGAATTCCAAATTCGATGAGATATTTTTCAAGGGCTGAAATATCCGTTTCTGCTCGCAGTCCTCTGATGAGGGTCTTTAGTTTTTTGTTGGGGTTAATGTCCAAATTTATGATATGGGTGGCTGAGGCTTCGGCCGGAGCGGCTTTCTCCTCGAGCACTGCCGATACTGTGTCCGCTGGAGTGGCGGGGGAGATGTTGGTTCCCGGCTGGGTGGAGGTGTCTGAAGGAGAATTGCTGTAATGAGTCAAGGGAGTTTCTGGGTCTTTGAGGTCTTTTTCCACGTTGTTTGACTTTTTCCTCTTCTTTTTCCTCCTATTAGTCGATTCCCTCATGGGTGCGGGTTGTGGTTCATCGAACGGTGCCTGAGTCACTTCACATTGTTCCATAATCTGTACAGTCTCTTGGGTGGGAGATGGTTCATCTATAGTAGGAACTTGTTCAGGGATCTGTTCGGCTATGATGATTGAAGGGGTATTTTGTTCAGAGATTTGCTGTTCTTTATCCTCTAATACACTGGTTGTAGCATTGTAGAGAGTATCAAAATATTTTCTTTTTATATCATCAGGATCGTCCTTGTAGAGTAGAGCTAAATCTCTCATTTTTCTATAAGTGTCCAAATCTAGTTTGTTATTTTCTAGGCTCGAAACTTGGTCACGGAAATTGTAGTAGTATTTGGGAAAGTCGTATTTGAAAATACCACTGTTTTCTATGATAACATCAACATTACGATACGGCCAAGGGCGGCGGTCGGTAGATACCTTCCCGCCGCGTGATGTTCGAAAATGAGACATGAGTCGGAGCTAGGAAAAACACGTCTTGTCACTAGCAAGGCTTGCTCGAATCTCAAAAAATCACTACTTTTTCAGCCACTCTTCACGCCTCTTATACTTTTCTCAGCAAGGCGGAATAATTCATACTGACCTGTTTACTCGCTCAAAAGTCATCCCGCATCCAGTGGACGTCAGAACAAAAAAAAAGATCCACAAGAAAAACCAGCTACAAACCCACTAATACGCCATAAAAGTGATAATCTAAAGCTCCTTAAATATTAATACAATTTATATCCACAATCTACCCCAAAAATACAATTTTAAAAGAATAAATAAAAATTTCTCATGAAATATCATAATTTTGATTGCATTTAAATTTTATCATAGTGGTGCCATCTATTGAAAAATAACCCTTCTTTAAAAAGTATTGATACAAAAAAAATCCAATAAATTCCTATTTATTACAACTCAAGAAGAAACCAGAAAAGAAATTTTGGAATAAAAACTAAAAAAAAACACTTCAATTCAAACATATAGTTTATATTTTTAAAAAATTACTATTTAAATGCACATTAACAACGCTCGATGCACACTTGCCCGGTATTCTCTACGCTAATTTCATTTTACAGGTAAGGACCATTGTCAGATATTCTCTGTCAGCCCACACAGATTTTTTTTTTTTTTTTTTTTTTTTTTAAAGTTAAGAGCCATTTGCGTTCGCAACGCTTGAATACGCCATCTGAAGAGAAGACCGCTTCCATGTCTCTACTCTCCCCCTTCCCTCTTCTCAGTTGCATGGGAAAGAACTACGATATTTTCCCCTTTCGTATTTAATTTTCGTATTATATTTTTCGTATTTAATTTTCAATAATATTTTTTACAATTTCAACTATTCCTTCCTTTAGAACTATGTTAGTTGTAGCTTTCAGTTCCATGTGGTTTCCTAAATTAAAAGTTTTAATCTATTTGAAAACCAAGACAGAAACTAACATAACTTCTTCTTTGAATCTCGAAATGTCACCATAGGTAGAGAGTTCTACTCTACGCCACCTGTAGCCCATTTCGATAGCCCGGAATACTCTTACCAATATTTCCTTCACTGATGTTTTTTATGTTAAAGGCCATTTCTCGAGATACACTTGCCCGTTATTCTCCAGACTATTTTTTCCTTAAATAGGGACTTTTCCCGGTAATCAATACACTGAAATATTTTAAAGCTTTATTTCTTGCGTTGGCATTATCTTTGATTTTTTTTAAACATGAAGTTTGTTGCCACTTCGGGGGGAAAAACTGTTAAATAGAAAAAAGATTATCCCGTCTGCTTATAAAATTGAATAAATATCATAAATAGAAAGAACGCAAAATATAACAAATGCAACGAATCGAAATGTTTTTGAATACATCCCGTGATTTTGTGAGGACCAGAAATCAAAATCAGTTGAAAAAAGATATGCTTCTTCAAAGAAAGTCCTATTAAATATCTGTAATTCCTACAAGGGTGAGTTTTCATACCTTACAACACATTCCAGAATACTGGTCTGACGACAACATAATTTAACTTTCCAAGCAGAATTTATATTTGAAATTAATATTTTCCATGAAATATATTTTTCGAAATGAGCAACAGGTGGAGCATAGCAGAACTTTACAGGGTTCATGCGGTCCTTTTACCCAGTGTTCCCCAACCTTTTCATCACCGCGGACCTGTCAACATTTGATAATTTTACAGCGGTCCGCTGGGGGTGGAGGCGCTGATTGTTTTGATTTTGATTATTTTGATTGATTTATTTTAATTTTATTGAATTTAAGCATGCCAAAAAATAAATATAACACCAAAAAATAAACATAAAGTGATTTAGCATTTTAATTTACTAATACGTTAAATCAATGAGAACCCTGAGCTTGTTTCTTTGCAATGAGATGGTTCCATCAGGGGGTAATCGGAGACAATGATACATTACAAATATTAAAAATTTATATCACTACCTTCAGGGGCCCCTTTATTTTCAAATAAATAAAATTTTTAATGGTACACATATATTTTTAATTTGGAGTATATACCTAGGAATTTAAATTCAGTTTCAATGAAAAGGGCGGCCCGGTACGATTTGATCCACGGACCGGTCCGCTGCCCGATGGTTGGGGAGCACTGCTTTAACCCACTGGAGCTTCAGCAAATGTGAAAGATCTGGAGAATTTTTCTCACCAATACACTATTTCCCTATCCTGGAACTTAGCTATCAAAGATCTTTGTATTCCAAGACATGGAAAAACAGGTTTTGCTAAACAAAGAAGTCTGTTGGGTGAAATTCGACTTCTTCTTATGTGCTGCAGTGGATTAAAGATCAAGAAGATCGTAGCATCTATATTGTAATTATGAAGTTATCTTTAATATTTTCATATTTAAGATTTTGTAACCCGATATTTTGAGTTATAGAAATTAATTATTGAATGTTGTGGTGAATGTAAACGAAATAAAACATACATTATTTTTTTAGTTTTGCAGCCACCATTGCATTTTCTTATGGATCTTACGACACTTTAAAAGGAGACCATCGTATCCGATATGAGTACATATGTTTAACAATTTACATTTATTTAAAAACAATTTACATTTATTTATTACATTTACATTTAGTTATTACATTTACATTTGTTCATTACACTTACATTTATTTATTACATTTACATTTACTTATTTAAACAGTTACATTTATTTATTTTACATTTATTACAACATTTATTTATGGAAAAAAAAACAGTAATTAAATATTCCTTAAAATATCATTTTTGGCCAATGCAATTTTGTGCTAGAAAATGCAAGAAAATATTAGTGGAAGTAAATTCGGCTTGCGTACAATAAAAACTAGAAAAAAATTTTAAACTTTTGAGTTATAATTTCTTCAGGATTGTTTACATTGCCATATTGATAGCAATCGGCTTTGAAGGTATTTATAATTTAGTAATTTCTTATTAAACTTTATCAATTTCAATAATAGTTTAAAAAAATATTAAATTAGTATCATATACTATTTAATATTTTATTAACACTGTCATATAAATTAGTATTATAACTTAATCGTTTAATCAAAACATTTAGGAATTAATTTAATGATTATGTATCTTATAAAGTCAGTAAATATTATGAATTGTGATCATTATTGGCAATTAGTAGCACGCGCGTAATAGTTGACTTCTCTGTTAAAACGTTTTGTCAAACTAATAAATAATAGTAATACAGTCCTTACCTTTAAGGGAACGAAATTTTGGTTCACTATAACCGAGAGTTCACTATATTCGTTATGAGGGCAATTTAACTAATGGTTCCCAAACTCCTCCCTTTTATTACACGTTATTCAAATAAATGACTGAAAAATATTATGTAGTAGCAAAAAATTTGTTACTTTTTATTGCTCTTCGTCCTGCGTACAAAAAAAAAAAAAAAAAAAAAAAAAAAAAAAAAAAAAATTAATCTTTAGCTGTTGAGCAGTTCTTAACATCAGATATGGAAACATTTCCCGACTCTCTGATAATTTTTCCTAAATTTTTGTTGGTCCACTTTTTAAACTTGTCTAACATGCCATTCGAGCACATAAAAATAATCTCGTAAAATCGCTTAGCAAATTCATTGACATTTGTCCAGAGACTGAAAGATTACGGCTTCTTTGAAGGCTGAACCACTTCAGCAATGCTTCTTCAATATCCTTGTGGTCTGCTTTTCTCAACTTTTTTCTGCCATTTAAATTTTTTTCATGAGCAGAAATTGTTAATTGCCTATTTTTCCATATGTTACGAACTGTAGATTTGGATAGTTTATATTCCCTGCAAATATCAGCTTTATTACATCCATTTTCAATTTTTCTGATTATGCCCATTTTATCATCAATGGAGAACATTTTACGTTTACTGCTCGCCATAGTTAAATTTGAGACACTTGTTTGCAGGCTTTTTTTAACTGCACTGAGAGCAGAAAGTAGTTGAAATAAGGGCCTTATCAACACATATTAGTGTCAAACTCTTTGACCAATAATGAATAATTACTCATTCCCTCTGACAGAAAATGCATATTGATCCCACTGACACCTTACAGGTGCATCATCTGCCTGGGCTGGAAACATCTACTTGATTTGTTTAGGGATGGGAAAGTAAGATAAAAGAAGCAAACAAGAAAAAAATGCTTATCGCTACCTATAGATGGTTTTAAAAATTGGTATATGTATTTATTTTGAAGTAGAAACTTCAAAATGATTACAAAAAATGAAGAAAAAAATTAGTCGAAGGCAGAAAAAAGTTCATTATATCCAACTTCATCAGTTTTTTGGTTCACTATATCCACAAAAAATAACATTATACGGGTATAGCAAGGCACGGGACCGAACATTTCGTTCACTATATCCGGGAGTTCACTGTAAACCATGTTCACTATAGCGGGGTTTGACTGTATAATAATACTGTAGTTAGTTCAAAAGATGCTTGTAAAACAACGTTTTCTTAGTTATTCGACTGTGACAGAATTTTCTGCAACAATAACAAAGATATAAAAAAAAATTGCTTTAAACGACTGAAAAATTAATAATCTGTTACTTTTAGCTCAGAATTACATATTAGAATGTTTAAAGTTTAATACAAACACTATTTATTGTTACCTTAATAAAATTTCATGTTTAAAATATTGTAAAATAACGAATTAAACATTTTTATTTAAATTTCTTGATTATAGACTGATCTGCATGTTTTTGATGCATCATTATTAATATTAATTTGCAAATGATTAAAAAATAAACAATAACATGATCTATTCAAAATGGTGATGGTAAATGAAGAGCAGGTAGCTAGAAAGTTGGTACAATTTTTATTAAGGACTTTTAAATCATGTTTAAAACAATATGATTCTAAAAAAATTATAATTGTAAAAATGTCTTTGATTGACTTAATATTAAATTAAGCTGAAGAGAATTTATATTAGGATAAATAAAAAATTCTAATCAAAATAGAAAAGAATTTTGCTTAAACTTTCATCTAAAAGGTCCTGTATATTTTTCTTGAAAACATGATGTGCAATTGCATTATATAGCTTTTTCTATGACTGATTTATTAAGACCAGAAACTTAAAGCATCATCTACTTTTTAAAAAAAGTCCCGTTTAAGACATTTGCATAAAACGGTATGTTTGTTTTCACTATGTTCGAAATGCATAATCTCTTATCCGCAAAATACAAGCAATGGAATTGGTTGATTTAGAACAAAAATTTTGTGATAGCATCGTTCTCAAAATGCAGCGTTCTATGTTATATATATATATAAATTGCTTCAACACAATACAGAAAATTAAGTAAAATTATATCACCGAATTATTCGACTACCATCCAAATCTTCCAATTGCTTTGCGCCAAAAATTAAAAATGATGCACGATTATAACAGCAGAAAATCTAAAATTTTATATTATTCAGTACAAAAACCAATGCAAAATAATATTACTGCGAAAGCTAGATAATATTTGTCTGTATTGAGTCTAACGTTATATAATGCAGAGAAAACAGCGACCTTTTGTATCTTCCTAATAATAGAAAGTTGTGCAAAATAACACTAGATTATCTAGTTTTCTGATCTCATCTAAAATTAGGAGTTACTTGAGTGCTTACTCGTTGATAAGATGTGTTCTTTCATTGAATACACGATGTTGTAGCCCACCCACCCCTTCTCTTCCTGAAAGAATTTCTAACAAGAAATATGCTTTTAAATTGACAAATGCTTTAAGAAAAACGATGGGAAGCGAAGCTTTTTCTGGTGGTTAAAAATTATAATTTTATATAGAAAAATGATGACGAATGAGTTTGTTTCTTTCTTTTTTATTAAACGCCACTAGATGGCATAACTAAACAAAAAGTTAAATTTGGTTTAATTTGAAGCAATCATTTTCATGCCTCTTAAGAAAGAATTCGCAATAATGATTGTTGATGCCAAAAGTAACAGCTGTCATTCAGTAAAAAAGTTATTAATAATATGTTCTTTAAAAAAGTGAAAAAGAATGAAAGCTTTTTCAACCACTTATCGAGAAAAGGAGCTGCACTACTACTGCTGCCATCTAGTAAGAACAATGCACAATACTTTAGTAACAGAACTGTAAAACAGGAAAAGGCGCGGCCCTTTCAACCATATCGATGAAGAAGGGACGACATACTTAACGTTAAATAGAGCAACACTACTTTTTGTTTTGTCTTAAATTTATCTTCTTGACAGTTTTATGTAGCCGTGATCGTATAGTGGTTAGTACATTGCGTTGTGGCCGCAATAACCCAGGTTCGAATCCTGGTCACGGCATATATTTTTGCTTATAACATACCTCACTGGAAATGAAATGATAAATTACTCTAAAAAGTGTGATGAATATTTATTTGCTTAAGCATATTCTATACAAACTATCTATACATTGCAAATCAAAAAATTATATTCAGCAAAAAAAAATTTAAAAAATGCAAGCCCAAGACAAAAAAATACATAAGTCTATGCGTTACAGGAGCAGAAAATAGATAAGAACATGAAAACACTAAAATTTTACGTAAAATAACTTTGGATTTGTAATCTTATCAGAAAAAAAACAACAGAAAAATTATACGCTTACTGGAACTAAGAGCAAATATCTTATGAGAGTGAAAAATGCTGAAGTCATTTTAACTTAAATTTAAAATAAAGAGGTGGGCCTTTTAATTTTATTATTTTAAACGTCTTATTTTTATATAAAAACATACAAAATATTTTTGTCTAAAAAAGGAACATTTATTTTTGATGTATCTAAATTAAGGAAAGGACAAAAAAGATAATTACTCTGACTACAAAGAGCCCGGACAGTATGGTTAATGATACAAAGCACAGATCCATTTCTGTTTAGAACGTTTAAGTATGTTTCTATCGGATTTAAATTCTAATTTTTAAAGATTTCTCGTTAGAAAAGGAGGTTAATGAAAATAGCATAAGTCTTACATACCTTTCTTTTTACTATTATTATTATTATTTACTATAATTACTATTAGTATTATTTTACTATTATTATCACAGAATAAAAATTTATTTCCACTTCTTACTTTTCATATATCTTACTTTTTTTACCCGAGCAGCAAATCAAAAGTCGAAAACACGAACATTTCAGCACTATTTTGGGTCTTGAATCAGCAGAAATTGCAATAGCAGACGCAATATTTGTTTTTGGTAAATAATTTATGCAATGATGACAAAAGGGGTATTTTTCCTAAATAGTTTTTCCAATATCATTTCATTTTCGTCGCCTCTATTTATGCGCAGGTAGTGTGAAAATAATTTAAACACAGTCAAAATCAAACAAAAGTAATGACAAATCAAATTTATTCATTAAAAAATTATTCCGATTTTTTTTTTCTTTTCTAATTTGAAACAGTCTTATAATTTTGTAAAAATCCTAATCATTTAGTTATTTCTAGGTAATCATAATTTTAATCATTTTGAAATGCGGAACCTGTTAGTTAAGATGTAGAAAGCACAAAACTTGTCCTTTTAGGTCTTAGTCTGTTCCGGTTTTCTTCCTTTTCCGTAAAAAAAAAATTACAGTTAATCAAGTTTTTAACATGAACGTATACATATTACAGAAGTTGAATGCCAATGGAATTCAGTAAAAAGTTATGATGTTTTTATTGCTTTTCATATTGATCTAATGTTGATCTAATGTAATAAAATGTTAAAAAAATGACCACTTTCTCAAAAGTTGATGTAATTTTAAGTTATTTAACAATACCGTTGGTATTAATAATGTAAGGCATTTATTTTATAGAAATTCTCTAAATATGGTTAATATTTCAAATCTAAATATTTCGTATCTAAAATGTACGAAAATTTTACGAAACAATCGAGGAAAAAAATTTATTTTTAGAATATAAAAGAATATTTGGAATAAACCCATATTACTTTTAAAAATAATAGTAATAAAGCATATGTGTTACATTTTGGTTGAAAGAAGTGGTGGTGGCGACTATCACTTTTCATATCTAGTTACCCTGTGGACGATGGCGAAGCAAAAATTTATGAAGCACAAATATTGGCGCAAAAATAAACATACTATATTTTGGAGAGCCTCGTTGGCTCCGGGGATAGAGCGTTCGAATCCCAGTCGATACGAATTCCGCATCCGGCTTGCACCACCCACAGTGCTGCCGTGAATTACCCTCAGTCGTAGATAGATCATGGGTTAGAGTACCCTTGCCGTTAGGCTTACCGTGGGAGATCTCGTGGTCCTCCTCTCCATGTAACGAAAATGCGGCTTAGTTCTATCAAAAGTCCTCCACAAAGACAAATTTTCCCCAATACTTGATCCAGGAATTTCCTTGTCTTCTGGATTGGGTTCAAAATTACAAGGATTAGTAGTTGAGCATTAGTAGTCGTAAATTCATAAATTGGGTCGGCTGTTCAACGACTGTTATAAAATAAAATAAAAGACTATAGTTTGGGAGCTGTTGTGTCTCAGGGATCCTCCTCCCAATGTGGTGAATCAAAGCGGTGGTGAATCAAGCTCAAATCAAAGCGATGGTTAGTCGATACGAATTCCGCCCTCGTCTCTTGCCGACGTAAAGTATCTTCATTGGTGGACGGATAATGGGTTAGAGTTCCCTTAGCATCAGGCTGACAATGAGAGCATTTTGTGGTTTTCCTCTCCATGTAACGTAAATGCGGGTTAGTTCCATCATAGAGTCCTCCAAGAAGGCACATTTTTCAAATACTTGATCCAAGAGTTCCCTTGTCTTCTGGATTGAGTTCAAAATTATAAGGTTAAGGATTTAAAAATGGATAGAAGTAAATTAAAAAATTTGGGTCGGCTGCTCAACGACGGTTATAAAATAAAATAAAATGCATTATTTTCGGTGATAAACATTTATTAAAATAATGAGCCCTTCATTTGTCGTTTTAGATGTGATACAAATAGAACCCTTTTTTAGTGCTTTTGAAAGACTCATTTCAATATTTTTTTAATATTGAAATGATTAATTATAATAATAATTTTAATATTTATTTTATTTATTTTAATTTAATCATTTTAATTTTATTTATTTATCTTAATTATTTATTTTAATTATTTATTTTAATTATTTATTAATTATTTTAATTATTTATTATTTATTTTAATTTAATCATTTTAATTTTATTTATTTATTTTAATTATTTATTTTAATTATTTATTATTTATTTTAATTTAATCCAGCAGCTTATTAATGTAGGAAAAAGAATAAAATTTCGATTGGTGATAAAAAAAAAGGGGGACAGAATTTGTTTGCCATATTTCGGAAACAGCAGTCATCACTCACAGAAACCAGCTGACAGTTTAAACACTCCACCTCAAAATTTCCATCTGTAAGCATTGCGTTTTTTCTTTTTCTTTCCTTTCTGCTGCAACAAACGAAAAAAAAAAAACTCTTCGCAGAAATATACGCCATATAGCCTAAAACCAACTAACCAGAATTTTCGGTGAATATTATTTCTTCTATTTTACTTATTTAAAGAAAATAAGAGTTTTTAAAAATAGTCGCTTTTCTTTAGCTTATATACCTGCATATTTCCCAATAAATATAATAATTTAATTAGCCTTAAGGTTAAAAAATAGTTGCGTTCTTTTTTCTTTATATATATATATATATATATATATATATATATATATATATATATATATATATATATATATATATATATATATATATATATATATATATATATATATATATATATATATATATATATATATATATATATATATATATATATATATATATATATATATATATATATATATATATTACAACACGGCAGTGGTCGCTGCTTTTGATAAAGAAAAAAAAAGCTCAAAAATTTATCAGAAGAAAAAAAAAATAATCTATTTTTAACCTTTAGACTTATTAAATTATTGGGAAATATGCAGGTATATAAGCATATAAGCTAAAGAAAAATTACTATTTTTAAAAACTCCCATTTTCTTTAAATAAATAAAATAGAGAAGATTAAAAGGAAATAATATTCACCGAAAACTCTAAATAAATTAATTTTTTTGTTGAATCGAAAATGAAGGTAAATAAATATTTACGATTAAAATTATTAACCCATCTAAGTCATGAATAAACAGCTGAAAAAACAGTGAATTCTTGTATTTTGTCGTGGTATTGCAAATCTGGTGCCGATTCAGCTTTTAAGTAATTCCTAAAATTTACTTTCAAATATTATCAATAGATAGCGCCACCAATTAATATCACCTGTTGGGAACTACTCACTGTTCTCTAGAAGTAGAGAACTTCTGGAAAAGAATGTCTTAGAAACTAACTGATTGTTCGTGACTGGGGCTGGTAGCGCAACCCTGTAATCCAAGCGGAAGTCGGGGCAGTAGGTGGTTGGTTCGATGCCTGGAAAGCACAAATTGGTGCGTGAGGGAAGCGAGAGATGAGCTCCTCTTGCGTTTGCAGAGAATTGGTCCCATGTGGCGCTGAAAAACGTGGCGCCAACAAGTGAAATTCCCTGTACGGCCAAAGTACTACCGCCCTTTTGCATTTGTAAATATTTTATTGTCGAAGTGAAATAAAACTTATCAACATTCCGTTCTGTAAACAATTCTCATTAGTTAATTAGTAAAATAAAATAATTTTAAAGAGACCAACAAAAAAAAAACACGTTGTTATAATTATGATTTATTTATTCATTAAACAGCGGATTAAAGTTGTTTTTCAATGGCATAAAATGGTTCTACAATGCTCCACACGAAGACTTTCATTATAATTATTTACAATTAATTTTTTATTACGTTTTCATTACAATTACTTTCATTTTTAAAACAATTCCCTTTATATTTGTTACGAATACTATTGTATTTTTATTATTATAACTATTGCATTAATTATTTATTTATTTATTACTCATTTATTTATTCTTTTATTCACTTTTTTAATTTATTGATTTCTTAGAACACCTCACTTCTTACAACTACTTTCGCTATAAACGCAACAAACGGCGTAATTTTCATAGATTAATTTAATTTCATAAAAGATTCCACGGTCGCGATTTTGTTTTTAATAAATGTATCTCGGTGTATAAGTCGACTCCATATTTTTGATTACGATATAGCAAATTTCTTGCATACCGTAAGTGTAAATCGACCGCTTTTATTATTATTACTATAGAGGTGTTGTGTAAAATGATATTAGACGCATGGCAAAATGGCGATTTAAATGTTGCTGCAAAATATTGTAAGAAAAGTGGAATTTCGAATTCTTTGGATGGGGAACGAAGACGATTTTTTTAAGACTCGGAAGATGAAGTAGAATAAATTGCAAAGTGAGATCCGTTTTCGTCACGACTCAGATGATGTTCTGGAATATTTAAATTAATAACTTAATGCTTAATTTCAAAAGTTTTCATTGTCTCATATTATTTGAAATACTCGTCAAAAAAAGTTTCGTAACTTTTATTATTCTTCATTTTTTTCTGAATGTAATTTAAAGTACTGTTTCTAAAAAAACTTCATATGCAAAAAAATATCATGAGAAAAATATTAAAAGTACTTTTTAAGAGGGGCAATTTGTGAAGGTAAATTGATAAAAAGTTATTCAAATCTATCTTATTGCTTATAATGAATCGATACTTCACAATCAACGATTGTCCGACTTTGTCGACCCTTTGTTTTTTATGAAATTTTAGGGGTTTGATAAGTGGGCTTATACGCCGATTTATACGATATTCAATTTTTTTTTTGTTGTCTAATTTTACATTATGAACAATTTTATATTATTACTAATTTTATATTATTACTAAAAAATAAATTTAGTTATTATTCTTAAGTCGATGTTCTAATTATCTAATAAAAACAAAAATTGATAAATATGAATATCCTACATGAAGTAACTAAGTTACGATATTCGCCTTAATTACTACACTACTCCATGGCGAAGTACTCGTGACAGTAACAAAAATTAATTAAGAAATGTAATATTTAAATAAAAAAATTAAGTATTTACATTTTTTGTTTTATGTTTTGAGATATTGAGCAACATTATAAAAATCACGCAATAACTCGTGTTTGTAAAATTTTAATTAGTTCTTACAAAATAGTCGAGAAAATGTATATATTTTTTGAAATTTTTGCTACGAATTCTCGTTAAAAAAATTTTAAACATCAAGAACTCTTATTTGTCAATTTAAATTCAAAAGTAATTCATAAATAAATTTATTAAAGATATGATGCGTTATATTAAATTTTTAAAAAACTAATGTGAAGCTATTTTTTAAAAAAGCTAATAATATATTTATTTTTTATCATTCTGAGACGTATGGTCAGGAATAATTTCATTTGAGATTAGTTTTTGGAGAAAATATTTTATTCATCTTAATGATGCTGTCATCTATGATTACAAGCAAAATTTAATATTTGAAATCTTATGTTTCATTCTTTGAAATGTCACGCAACAATACAAAAAAACAGCATCAAAAACTCTTTTTTGTACAGTTTAAATACAAAAAATAACAAATAAATAATTTTACAAAATCAAATTATTAAACTAATGATATGTTATATTATAATAAATAAAAATAACGTTAAACTATTTCCAAAAATAATGCTAATTGTAAATTAACATTTTACGGTTCCGGGAGCTTATGGTTACCTGGTATTATTTAATTTGTGATAAGTTATTAAAAAATATATCTTTCTGCTTAATGATGCAGTCATCTATGATTACACTTTGTTGATAAATAAAAAATATAATACAAGAATAGTGAGCATTTCAAACCTCAATCATCTCAGAAAATAAGACATTAAGTAAGATAAATAGTAGATTATTTATGAAGAGAATTTTGAGTTTTGATTTCTGAAAAAAACCATTTCTTCTTTCCGTAATTTTCCACTTCTTTGTCTACTTCTTTGTCTATTTCATTGCGCACTTCCTGATAAGTAATAAATTGTTTAAGACAGTTTATTCAAATATTTTAAAATAAGAGTGCATTTTAACTTTAAACGTTTTTTCGCTAATCTGTATGTTTTTAGCATAATATTATATACGAATAATTTAATTATTTTTAATTTCCCTTTTTCACTTTAGCATATCAACTTAAAATGTGATTAACAGATAGTATTTTTCAATTTCGTGACAAACAAATTTTTCAAAAATCTTCTTTCTTAAAAATAATTTAGTACTACGAAGTTCAGTAATACGAAGTCAATATTTTCTACCATAAATAACAACTCAATATTTTAATAACGACTCAATATTTTCTACCATAATACTAATTAAATTCTCTTAATAACAACGCGATATTTTCTACGATAAAATTAACAGATCGAATTTAAAAATTCTCATTTCACAGTGTTCTACTAATGACATAATTACTTTTATTGTAAGTTCTCAGATTTTTCAATAAAAAAGAGAAAGGCCCTACAAATCTGTAGAAAATTTTATGCTTGCTGCTGCCATCTAGTAAGAAAACTCATACTTAAAGTATTCATAAAAAGAGGGAAAGGTGTGGCTCTTACAACCGATTTAAGATTAGATTAAATAGAGCAATAGTAGTTTTTATTTTAAGTTTAATCTTTTTTCCAACTGAACAAACGTAGCCGTGATCGTATAGTGGTTAGTACATTGCGTTGTGGCCGCAATAACCCAGGTTCGAATCCTGGTCACGGCATGTAATTTTATTCCACAGTGATATTTTTAAATTATATTTTGCATAATCATGATCTATATAAACGCCCAATACAATTCTTCACAAGGGATCAAGAAAAAAAACATACATGCATAAAAAAGATTATATGTTTCCTTGTGAGTTCAATTTCTGTTTGCTAACTCTCGCCACTTTTTAAGATTACTCCGAAATCATTTTGGTTTCTTATCGATAAACTATCAAAATTACAAATTATTTAGGTAAGGATTCCAAAATACTTTATTCCATTCCACACATTTTGTTCCCTGCTCAATTGGGTTAAATTTTAAACATGCACATTTTGTTCAGTTATCATTGAAATTTCATGCTTTAGATTTAGATTTTTTGCACAAGAAAAAATATTTCATTAAAAGGTTTTTTTTTTCTTAACCAAGCAGTGCGAATATTTAATTCCCCCTATTACTGTCCAATTTTGAATAATTATTTTAGTTTTGATACATTGGGTATAAAAACTTTAACACATATAATATACAAATATATATACTACAGAAGTAAATATAACTTATTTGCCCTTTGATGATTGTAAAAAAGTTAATTCCATACATTTATAATTCAATATTGCGCAACAAGATAATATCCAAAAATTACTTTATGATATGATAAAGAAATACCGCTTTTAGTTTTAAGTCTAAAATGTTGAATAAGATTGTTACCATGATTATAAATTTCAATTTCAGTAAAAAAATTTATTAAAACATTTGAAATATAAAAAAAAATTAATAGTTGGAAAATAACTTCGTATATAAAATAAATCTGCAATCAAAATAAAATAGAATTTTTAAAAAAAACGGTAAATAAAACATAAATATATAGTTTACAACTAAGACATTGATGACTAGACATTCTTTGTTGGCGAAGGATCCCATTAACTAGTTTTTCTAAATAAATAAATTAACCGAAGGAATGCAGATTATATCACTCAATAAGGGGAAATAAACTAGTAATTTTACTCATTGACAAGACTCAAAACAATTCAACAGAGAACGGTTTTTATCGCTCTTGTGTTAATTTTTCTTTTTCCTTTTTTTTAAATTTTAATATATATGTTAAAACAAATTGGTATAACGGTCAATATTTAAAGCAAAAAAAATGAAAAAGATTTAAGAAGAAGCACTTAAACTTGATCTAACTTTCAAACAAAATTGAATTTCGAAATAAAATTCGTATTAAGTTCATTAATAAAAATGGCTATTTTAACTACGTAGTTGTATTTCAGCAGGCTATACAGATCGACCCAACATGGTATTTTTTTTTCTGTTTAAAAGTTTATAAATCTTGCATGCAGTTTAACAGTAACTAATTTCCGAATCTTAATTTTTTTATTATTTCGTTTTACTCCCTATGCATTTTTCTACAGTTCTATAAAAATTATATAATTAATTTTCTAAAAAAAAGTTAAATATTATAGTTTTTGCGCAACAAAACAAAATGTTAACGCGAAGAAAAAACTTAAAATTTTAATTACTTTTGAACAAATTTGAATTTCCAAAAAAGGAAAGCTCGTATTAAATTCATAAACAAAACTAACCTATACAACTTGTAAAATTTCAACTCTGTAGTTGTATTCCTCTCTCTGCAGAGCATTTTTTTTACGTCAATAGTATGAGTAAAAAATTTTCGAAGTAACTATCGAATATTAGTATTTCGCCTGTCATCGTACTACCCGATACAGTCGTTTACAATCCTTCGTCATTTCATAGTTTTTAAGAAGTTAAACAAAATGAACGATTATGATGAACATCCAAAACAACTCGGTAAAGCCTTTTCTATATTATTCCAAAGCTAGTAGGCTATCTGCATATTTCTGCTACTGAACAAACCAGATAAAATAGTAAAAATAATTTAATTCTGAACAATTTGGGGTCTGTATTTTAAACCGGCCACTACGATTTTTTAATATTGTGACATTTTTAAATTTATATGTATACTATATATATAGGACCCTCTCTCCCCCATTCGCCACCTCGCCTTATGCGATAAAATCGTAAATTTGGCGAATAAAATTGTGTTTCAGCGAAAGTATTGGCGAATGATTTTTTCCACAGGAAAAAAATATTTATAAAAGAAAATTGTTAAGATTTGCATTTGGCGAATACTTTTGATATTTGGCTAATGAACTGAATATATATTTTTCCATAAGATAGTATAAAAACGTTTCAAAAAATTTTAAGGACATCAATTTTTATTTTTAGTTCATTTTTATTGATTTTTGTAAGGGTTTGTTTGCTTTGTTTTGCATTTTTAAAAATTATTGTCGTTATTAACATCTTGCTAATAATTATTGAGAAAGTAGGTACATTTACCTGCTGTAAGTGAAAAATAAGACTTTTAACAGTAATAATTGTCTTTGTATGAAGGATACTACAAAACTATACTCTCCTTACTAAGATCTAAAAACTACTTACAGAACTTTTCATAAAAAATTAAACATGTAAACATTAAACACGTAAGCAGGTAAACATTTTGCACTGAAAAAATAATTTATGATATATCGGATATAACATTCGTCTTAAGGAAATTTAAATTTTATGACCTTAAGTTAGAGAAATTTTAGAGCCATAATATATTGAAAATCATGATTAGAAATGGGCTTTTTTTTAACTATAGATTAATTCCCATTTGAAACCAAAACAAAATTAAAACATGGTTTTGAATTGTTTTTAAATATAACGACAATTCATAACACCAGATGAAATTGTCATTATACTTACATACTTAATGTAAAAATAGCAGTAAAAACACTAGAAATTGAAACTTTCATATTTTTCAATTTTTCTATTATTTTGAACAGTGATTTTGATTTTAAATACAAATTTAGAATGGACTGGCTCTTGTCTTCGACTGAATTGCTTAGCTCCGTACATTATGAAAAGCAGAAATATATACAGCTAGACTAGAAAATTTTAATTTTCAGTAAGTAGCCAGTGGCCGGTTGATTCTAATAACTTAGTAGCCGCTTTTTCCTCTAACCTAATGGATCCTATTCACTTAATAGCCACTTTTTGCTTTTTATTTTTTGATTGGATTAACCCTTTGCACTCCGAGTGCTTTCAAATACTATTTGAGCTAATCTAAGTAATAAATCCTTAAAAATACATAACACAATATTTTAAAATAACTTTCAAAATTTCTGAAATAATGTGGTAGTAAGGTACAAAAACTTTTAATTTTAGAGTGGTGACAGTTGTCGGCTCCTCAGAGGCGACAGTTATTAACGACGATTATTATTATTAGAGGCGACACTTATTATTAGAGATTAAAAAAAGTTAATTCAGCAATAAAAAATTATATAAATATGTATAAATTTTTTTTTTATTTTTACGTATAGTGATTTTGACATCGGAGAAGAGTGAGAAAAAATGACCGTTAGCTTATTTCAGCAGCTTATTCCACAGGCAACTACAAAGGGTTTCATCGTTTTTTTTAATTTTAATTAATAAAATTACTTAAATGTGCGCCAATATTTCTCAATTTTTATGAAGTTTTTAAATCTTTTCTATTGGTCGTGTTTAGTTTAAAACCTATTATTAAGACTATAATAAAAATTTGAAATCGTTAATGGTCCTTTTACGTATAACTAAAAAGAGCTTCGAATGATTTTCTATAAACAACATTCAATTTAATATTTTTTTAAATGTCTCATTGTTACGTTTTCAAATCCAGTTGATTATATTAAATTCTTTTAAATGAATATATATTTCTCTCATTAGATACTTAGCGACTCATTGAATGTTCTTTTGACTCATCGTTCCCTACTAAAATTTTTACATAAGAACAATAAGCAAAATCTGATTAAAATATACAGGACTGTGCTTAGGGGTAGGCGAGATGGGCCACCGCCCAGGGCAGCAAAAATTTAGGACCGGAAATTGTCAATGATTTTTCAATAGTCATGTTACAATTTTCTCTCTCTCTCCTCACTTTCTTGCCATGGTAAGAAAATTTCAATAATCTATACAAGAACCGTAATGGTTCAATGGGGTTAAAGCGCTCATCTGCCAATGAGGTGAATCGGGTTCGAATCCAAGTGATGGCTGGCTGGTTGATACGAATGCCGCAACCGGTTCACACCAACAGCAGTGCTGTCGTGAAAAAAATATCCTCAGTGGTTTTCGGATCGCCTTACCGTCAGACTGACCGTGGGAGGTTCTGGTTGTTTTCGTCTGCATGTAAAGCAAGTGCGAGTTAATTCCATCAAAAAGTTCACGAAATAAAATTTCTCTCATACTTGAACCAGGAGTTCCCTTGTCTTGATTTGGATCAAAATTACAAGGCTACGGAGTTGAATATTAGAAGTCGTAAACCCAAATAAAATGAAATAATCTATATAAGAGCCATAATGGCTCCAAGGAAAGAGCGTTCGCCTTCCGATGAGTTGAATCGGGTTCGAATCTCTGCCATGGCTGGTCGATACAAATTCCGCATCCGGCTCGCACCGACCATAGCGATGACGTAAAATATGTTCAGTCGTTGACGGATCATGGAGATTTTTATGGTTTTCTTCTCCATGTAACGCAAATGCGGGTAGGTTCCATCAAAAAGTCCCCCAGGAAGGCAAATTTATCCCTATACTTGATCCAGGAGTTCCCTTGTCTTTTGAATTGGACTCAAAAGTACAAGGCTATCTAGTTGAACGCAAGATTAGTCGTAAATCCAAAAAAATTGGTTAGGCTGTTCAACGACGGTTGTAAAATAAAAGAAAATAAATCTTTGTAAACAACACTCCAAGTTTTATCTCTTTTGCAGTAGAAAATGTTATTTATCTTGTTGCATGATAACAGACCTTTCCACTGGAGGTTGTGAAGTACTGTTAATTAATCAAGGTTTCCAGTTTCAAGAAAGACACTGAATACTATGGTTTAAAAAATCTTACAGTACTACTCCAAATTTTGTGATTGCTTTAATAATTCTTCTTGCTCTTCCTGTAACCGTTGCTACAGTTTATTTTCAAAATTGCATTAAATTAACGTATTCATATTTTTTCCTTATACTCGCTAAATCATGGATATGTTTTTCCTATTCCTTAAATATGTTATTCAGACCAGTTATTTTACTTTATATGTAAAATATGCATCTGTTATATTTAAAATATGTATACGTTTACATAAAAAATTGATGTTCCTTTATGTGAGAAGTGTGACAAACACGAATTCAACTTCGGTGTCATAGAAATTAATTATATTAAAAATTTCAAATATTTCCCATTTGTGAGGAATTGTGGAAAGCAAACGGATAATGTCAAGAAAAATATAAAAGCATTGTTGGCATTTCTTTAAAAACATTTTTCTTAAAAAAAAATCTTGATTTAAATCACAGGATTTTTTTTTAAATAATAGACTTAGGTAGAAAATATTTCTTATACAGTACTGCAGTGGAATAAATACGAAAAGGAAAAGAGAAAAACGAAGAAAATTAATAAGTTTTATTTACTAAGCATAAACTGCAAGTAAATAGAAGTCATAAAATAAGTTCAAAATATTGCAAAAACAGGTTTTTTTCAAATTTTGAAAGAGTCTATCGATTTGTTAAATTTTGTTTTGCAAAATTTGATAAAAAACAATGGATACCCAACTAAAGTAATAAAATTCTATATAAAATCATTGAGTTAATTGTATATTATTGTGGATATATTTACTAAAAATTTTCTTTATTAATTTATATAGTTTTATCATGTTCAAATCCATTTCGGGCAAATCCGTGAGCAAAATTATTTAGTAAAAAATTCCTTTGTTAACTTACATAATTTTTCCATGTACAAATCTATTTCAGGCAAACCCAGGGCTAAAGAGAATACAAGGGCTAGTTCACTCCGCTCTTAGAGCAGAAGCTACGATTTCCCTCCTCATGACGTCACTGTGTCCACAGATCTCGGAGATCGCAAGCAAAGATATGATAACTTTGCATCTTTCTCTTTGTAAAAATAAGTTAGACTTTTTCTGGTTATTAGCCTTCAAACTTTACGTAATTAACACATTATTTCCGTTCATAAACATAGTTCAAAAAAAAACTTTCTTGGTTATTATATTAAAAAAAATACCATTTTAAACTCATAAAAATGTTTTGCTAGTTGGTGAAAATGACACGATAAATACTTTATTTTAAAAACTTACTTTATTACTTTAAATTTACTTTATTTTAACTTCAACTATTAAGAAAAATAAAGGCATATATCGACACTTTTTTTATCTACATATTCTTTTATAACGATAAGTTAAGTTAAATTTAGAATCCCTGATTTTAAAATATGTCGTTAATAGCAATTTGTTCATACTTAATCATTAGGAAACATCAACCTTAAAAGCTAATTGCTGAAACAAAATAATAAATTAGGTTCATAATGACATTAGAAATTTTACAATTGTTTATAGTCATTTAAATTTACGATGATATAATTTATAGATATTTAAATTAAAGATAATATAATTTTTAAAAAAAATCATAAATATTTAGAATAACTACATTAAAAAATATGTTATGAAATTAGGAGAATTTCAACTATATACTATATATTTTATTTATACTTTTTACTTACATTTTAATTTTCTTTGACTTTATCCATGTTTTAATTCTTTTCACCTGCCTTTCTTTATGAAGTAATGATAGGCGGTTTCTATTTAGATAATGAATTTTTATAAAAGTTCTTTACGACAGAATAAACGTATTGCTGTTTTATATTAACTGTGTCATTTCGGAATCCATTCTTTACATAGTTGTTCATTTACTTTAGGGAACACGCGAAAAATTATACTTTTTCCTTTTGTTTTTGTATCAGAATTTTTGCAAGTTGCAATCGCGCAAACTAGCATTTCGATAATAGTTTTAAATTCTTGTAAATTCACTGCAAAAACTGAGGAAAGTAATTATAGAAAATAACAATGTCTTAGAATATCTCGCAAAAAGAAATGATCCAATATTAGTTAGAGCTAGTAAGGCCAAACGCTCCGTTCTTGAAGTAAAAGTGCGAGCTTTGCGCCAAAGTGACGTCACTAGAGTGACGTCGGAAGATCGGCGCGGCGAGAGATACTTCAAAGGAGTGAACCAACCCTTCTATTCTCTTTAGCCCTGGGGCAAACCCGTGGCTAAAATTATGTGCAAATTCAATAAGCAAATTAATATGTGCAAATTCAATAAGGCAATTCATGCTTCTTTCTCTTTTCTATTTTGTTCTTATATAAATATTTATTTTCTAAAATTATTTATAGTCAACTTCTTCAAATTATCCAGTATAATATTACCTTGCGCACATCCATTTCGGGCCCATCCTTGGTAACTAACAAATCAAACGCACTTTAAAACAAAACTCCTCCAGTTATGCTTATGTCTCAATTTGCGCTTTTGTTTTCATATTTTGCAATCTGGCTATCTTGTTACGAAAATATTTTAAATCATTCTTGAAAAATTTCCCGTTCACGTAAGTTCATTTGATTTCGCTACTCGCTTTATAGATTATGTTTCATGTTTTATTCTGCTTTTTCTTTAGATTTTATTTTCTGTTTTTTGGTGTTATTTTTACTTATCGCGTTCTATTTTATTTGTTGTAATTTTTGTAAAAAATTTTTGAGTGCTCCTCACGCTATTGTATTGATATATTTCGTTTTGTCTACATCGATAGAATATTAGAAAGCACTCTTTTTTGCGGATATAATCGTGTGAGCTGATGAAAAGATCATATCTTTTATTTTCCGGATTTTTTAAATGAATTCTATCCCTTTTTTTCGGATGTTTTTTTTTCTTCTTTTTTTCTCCAGTTTTTTGTTATTTTTACTTTATTATTAATTTTCTTTTCTCCATTTTTTTCATTTGTCTGTAATTCTTCTCCGTTTTATCTTCATTTTGAACTTATTTTGTGAATTCTATTTACTTGCAGCTTGTGCGCAATAAATGAAACTTATTGTTTTTCTCAATTTTCTTCGTGTTTTTTACACACACACACACACACACACACATATATATATATATATATATATATATATATATATATATATATATATATATATATATATATATATATATATATATATATATATATATATATATATATATACTGTTCAATAATTTAGATGAAATTATAATTTTTCGTTTCGTTTCTAAAAAGTGTTGCTTGTCGTTATATTGTTTTTATAGGCTCTTTATTATTTTTTATTATTTAACAACTACTGGTTTCTAAAATAAGGGTTCACTTAAAATTTTGAATGTTTTACAAAACTATATCCCATTTTTAAAAGTAAATCTAGTTTTTTTATGAGTTTATTTAAATACATTTGCATTACATTAGTTATTATTATATTTTAATGAGTTGATTGTAGCATGTAAAATATTTTGTTGCTTTATTATCAGTAAATATATTTCAATTATACCTATTTAATTTTAAAACTTAATAAGCATGTAGTTAGAGTATCTACTAATAATTAAAGAATAAAGGCTTGATCTGCAAAGGAAAAAGTTATTTTAAAAAACTCTTTTTGACCTAAACTTTATTTTTCATTAGACAAATCGGTTGTCTGTCTCCACAATTCGTTATGGCTTTGAATTTGATGAAGAAAAAAAAAAGTAACTTACTTCATTTATTTATTAATTAGTTTAAAAAATTTAAATAATGATATTAGCCCTTTTTTATTAATGTTATTAAAAATTTAGGGTTGCAGTATTATTGTTAAATAATATTCAGTATTATTTATACATTTTATCAGAGTTTCTGCCGTTAAACAAGAAAGGAGATAAAAAATATATAAAAAATCCAATGTTTGGTCTATATTTCTTAAACATAAGGATTTTTATCAACTCTGATAAAATGCCTCATTGTTACGCACACAGGGCCTTTAAAAATATATATATATAATTATATCCTAACTGCAAAATTTAAAATTCTGAAAGATGGTCTTATATGTAAATGATATTTAAATACGATAGTTTCAGTTGTAATAAACAAGAAAAGTACCTAAAAACATATATTTTAAAATCATTTCAATTCCATTAATTAAATAAGTACTTAAAATGATCGTCATATTAATTGAGAATGTAATTTAGAGTGGGATTTCCTTTTATTCAATAATAGATGGCGGCCATGAAGTTCTTGAAAAAATAGTAATAGTTTTTTTCTTTTTAATATTATTCTAAATTAAAATTAAGATTTAACAATAAAAGGTTTCTTAATATTAAATATTTTTTTAAAATTCTAGCTATTTCTGGATGCTGGAATAAAACTGTTTTTGTTACACAATTTGTAATTAATATAATTTTGTTATCTTCTTTTTATTTTAAATATTGATTTCCTGGCAAAAGATGGCGCCTTAACATAACACTTTGTAAGATTTTTTTAACAGCAGTTATTATTTATGACTCATTTTAAGTATAAGGAGAAAGATTATCATTTACTGTTTGCGCAAAATAATTAAGACATTAAATCTCATATAAAAATTAACGTTTAACTGTGTAAAATTTACAATTTTTTTTAAATATGTCTTCCTATGTAATCTAACGATATTTTAACACGACGCTTTTTAAAAGTTTTCAAGCAGCAGTTATTTAAACATTTATTTTAAGCATAAGGATTCTTCTTTATCTTTAAGTTAAATAATTTGCATAGGTTTTTAAACTAAACTTATAAGGTTATAAAATCTCACGTATTTATGATACTAAACTTCAAAATAAACTTTTGATGTTCTAAACTTTAAATTAATTTATTTATTTTTAACAAAACTAATAAACTATAGACGAGTATCAGAATTTTTTTAAAAATACTAATTGACTATTTATTTTTCCATATCTTTGAATTGTATTATTTAATCATTTAATCTCAATAATTTTTAGTAAAGTTTTCTGGAATTTAATTCTATGTACCATGATTAAATGATAAATTGAAACAGAATAAGATTTTATTCTGCAATTTATGAGAGCTCTATTTTGTTCTTGTGATTAATTACAGAATATATGTATACGATGTGACTTATAAAATCGTATCAATATTGATCAATAATCATAACTTTTTTGAGTAATATGGTATGTCTAACGAAAATAAATACGATTAAGAAAAAATGAATAGACAAAGTGCATAACTATTTTATAAATAGAATACACTTCAAACTTACAACACATTCATATAGCTTTTATAACTTAATTCTTTTGAAATAATATAACATAACTTGATAACATAATATAAATATATAATACATATTATAATTTGCTTCTGTTTTATTAGGTGAATGCGACATTTAAACTCCAAAATTATCAATAGATGGCGCTCTAAAGTGAAAGAAAAATGTTTTTGAAATAAGCGTGTTTGGATCGAAGAGAAATTAAAACATTACTAAACATTTAACATAATATTAGACATTCCGCTAATTGTAATTAATTTTAAACTAATATATTATTTCTGCTCTACCCTGAACTAAAAGTTACAGAGTAGTCACATACAGGTATACTACAGTAAAATTTATTTTCACATTATACTGGTAAATGTGTAACGACATAGTTAATATAAAAAAATTTGATATATATGATTAAGATAAGAATGAAACACAATAAATTACTACTAATTTTTTTTTTTTTTTTTTTTTTAGAGAGAGAGAGAAAGGCAAATATTTAATGTTTTGATAAAAAAAAAAATCATAATGTTTCTCTCCAAGAGATGGCGCTGTCAAGTAAGTGAAGTTAATATTTTATTTTCATACGTATATTTAAAGAGAATTTAGAATCGATGAAGACGGCTGGGACTGGTAGCGCAGTCCTGTAATCCGAAAGGAGGCCTGGACTGTAGGTCGCTGGTTCGATCCCAGGCGGGGTCGTTCGAATGAGGATGACACACATGTAGTCGTCTTCATATACGTCAACCCTGCCCTGAATTCGCGCTATCCGGGTTCAGGGAGGCACTTGACATTAAATGCACACGAGTAGTGTGTAGGAGAAGTGTTTGCTAACTATTGACAAATTGCTAACTAACACTATTGAGACGGTGTACTGCAGTCCTTTTTTTTTTTTTTTTTGCCAAAAGTTACCATTTTTTTTTTAAATATGAAAGCAAAAATGATTAAAGAATCAATCATTAAGGATTAAAGGCTATTCTAATCCTGTTATTAAGAAACTGGATCACTTATAACCGATTTTACAACTTACCTTTTCTCTGTTTTTCTTTTCTTAACTTTTTTTTTTATGTTGTTCTAGTTTCTATTATGTTTCTTCACTAGGGCAATATTCATTTCTCGCTTTCTGTGTTGAAAATAAAAAATAAGAAGAAAAAGTAAAAAAAATTAAGTAAAACACGAACAGAGAGAAAGGGTGAAATTTCAGTTTGAAGGTAGTAGCCAGACTTAAACTTTTGCTTGCTACTATTGTCACCAAAATATGAATAATTTCATAAAATGTTAACGTATGTAGTATGAAGAACTTTTTGGTGACCATAGCTGTAACACAATATGGAAAAAATTTTAACTTATTCTTATAATATTATTATATAATAATAGTAATTTGAAATCCAGTTATCATAAAACTTTAAAAGTGCCAATATCATTCATACATCATTAAAAATAATTAAATAAATTGGAAAACTATAAAAAAAAAACTCCCCATTCTCTTAACTCTTCATGTTTGCATTCCGCTGGATTTCGGAATTAAAGCATTAGTTGTTAAAGGTGTATTTATAGAAATTCTGAGCATATCTTTCTAATGAATTTCGAAAATCGCGGTCTCAAACGATTACGTGAGTTGCGTCCTGCCGTAAACAGAAACTCAAACTTTGTTGGATCTGATAATTATAAGTTCAAAATGATCCCCTCCGGCCGATGGCTCCCTGTGTAGTTGATTGGTGCATGTTAACACATTCGCGCCGAGGTGACCCACCGGTGGGTCACGCTAGATTGTCTCATCTTGGCAGCGCATCGGAGTAAAAACTGGTAACAATAAATTTCATTTTTTTAGTTTTTTTCCGGGAATAATAAAAATCCATAACTACCAATTTTTTTTAACGGATGCAATTTTTATATTGAATTGCTTCTTCGCCGTGATAAATTTCCTTACGGTGAATTGTTATTGTTGAGAATAGATTAACTCCTCCCGAATATTATCTAATATTGAAATAGTTTTTCTACCAGTATTTTCACTCCTCCCGGCGTGAACGTGTTAAATCAGTCGCGTTCACAAAGTCACCCAAGTTCCCTTAACAAATCAACACCTCTGGGGGTACTGAATTGAATATGGATCGTTCTCTGGTTCAGGTGAAAATTACGATTTATGGATGAATAAATAAATGTATGGGTGCGTCTTATGAACCCAGTTGTGTCGTATGTGTGGCTGAAGTTGCATTATTGGTCATAGATGGCGCCACTGAAAAGCAAGAAACGTATCCTCTGCCTTAATTTTACTTAGTTTCACCAAGGTAATTGGCAAGTAACATTAAAAACAACAAAAACGATATAAGTTTATAATATCTCTCGAATGAAAACGCATTAAAGTATTTTATTACGCTTTTATATTTATTTAGAAAAATTTTGTCTCTGATATGATTGAAGTTTTGTCTATGATTGGCTGTCGGAAAACTCGGAAAGTTAAAAATTATATGCTCGTTTTTTTTTTTTTCTCTCGCACATATTTTACCTTTTTTATATAGGAGAATCTGCCCCTGCTCGCTTTCCTCAAATATCCCAAAGATTACCATCATTTTCTTGATTGTTAGAACTAAATTAAAAAGTTTTAAATTGACATATTACGAAATTCTTTATGGTATAAATGCAGAATTGGTTTCATATATTTAGTTTCCATTTCTATTATTATAAAATTGAAACCTTATCACTTTGCTCCACTACTATATCAACAATTTTCTTTTTTATGTTTTATTCAGTTTTAAATAAATTAAAAAACTCGATAATTGTATTTCGCTAAATAGATTATTTAGTCATCATTCGTAAAGCTAATTTTTAATAATATTTTGCAATTTTGTCTCAGTTATTTTAATTGCGTTAATCATTTTCATTTTACTTTTATATGAATAGAAATCTAAATTGTTTTCTTATACCATTACATGTACTGTTACATGTATTTGGATTTTGATTAATCCTATGTATCTTTCATTTTGTGTGCTTTTTCATTTGCCCTTTCAAGGGCAGGGGTATGAATAAATTTGTGGCAAATTGAAATTTTTACAAATAACAAATATAAGTGGAAAAAAATTGACTAGAGATGTCATTTTCGTGATTAAAAAATAATAATAATAAAAAATAAAAAACTATAGCAATATTTGAATAGTTTTATTCTTTTCAAATGTGCAATTTCATATCACAAATTGAAAAGATTTGCTACAGTGCTGCTATATATTATTAAAAATCTGAAAATGAGTGAACAGGAAAAGAGGCTCTTTGAAGAAGAAAAAAGTTGCCTAAATAAATGGAGCATGTCTGGGATTACTTAAAACTTCATTTTGTGTAAATCAGAATTTCACAACGCCGTGATCGTATAGTGGTTAGTACATTGCGTTGTGGCCGCAATAACCCAGGTTCGAATCCTGGTCACGGCAATGTTTTAATTTTTGGAAATTATTCATTAAAAGGAAAACATACTAAATGCGTTATACCAACATAAATTTCTGCGCTCAAGTAAAATTACATCTCCACTTCTTTAACAGTTTAGCAATAATTTTACATTCATGCCTATTAAGGATTATGACTCTAAATTTGTTGTTGTCACCATGTAAAAGATAGTTCGCCAATTTGGTTTCTTAAAATGCTTTGTTTCTATAACCTACTTATTCGTTCTTCAATGAGGATGCTCTAGGGTAGTTCTTCCCAAAGTGTGGTACGGGTACCCCCAGGGGAACAGCGTTCTTTTGCGGAATATCTTTCTTTGCAACAAACGAAAATTTCAAAGAAAATTTATTTAAAAACAAAGCTAACTATGAAAATTTACGATTACGTATTTTTCTATTGGCTATTTTTGGCAGAGTTAACAGTTAATATTTAGTGGTCTCAACAGCCAGTTGTAATTTTCAATCTTATTCTCCATTCTAAATTAACATATTTTTAAAAAAATACTTTCATTTTTTTTATGAGTAGTACACAGCGTTACGAAAAATGTAGAAAGGGTACAGAAAAGTCATAAGTTTGGGAAGCACTGCTCAATAGTGAGTGTCCTATAATAAAACTAAGAATATCAATTAAAAATATACCGTTCTTTGTTGAAGCATTCTACAGTAAAGGTCTTGTGATAAAATATTTGTTAATTTTACTGTCCCCTCTTTAATCATCATGAAAATATAGAATTACATTTTTCTAGAACAGTGGTACCCAAATGATGCTTCGAGGAACCCTAGGGTTCTGTAGAAGAGTTACCCCTTCATATAACTAGTGATGTTTTTGAACCTCTGATTATATTTAGATCCAAATTCCTATAATTCAGAATTTATTTAATCTTACGGTTGCTTACATGAAATTATTTCAAGTAAATTACCAATGAATTAGAAATGGTATTTTTTTAAAGGAAAATATAAAATTTCTAATTACAATACAGTGAACGAATTAGAAAAAATTAGTAGAAGAGTTAGCACTTTATGTAACTAGTGATAAGTTATTAAACTTCTGATAATTTTTAGATCCAACCTATATTTCATAATTTATTTTATCTTACCGTTAGTTATATAGAATTATTTCAAGTGAAATAGAAATTAACAATGAAAGAGAAATGGTATTTTTAAAGGAAAATATAAAATTTCTAACAACAATATATTGAACGAATTCGAAAAAAAAGCGGGCATTTTTTTAAGAATATTTCAAAATAAAATATTCATTTTCCTACCTCGCTTTTCAAATCAAAATAATTAAAATTCCATAATAAGGAAATGTGTTTCCACAGTTACCATTTCCAACTTTTATAGCAGTTCTTTTAAGTTTTCATGTCATAATTCAGCTCATTTTAATCATTTTCAGCCCATTATACACCAGCAACAAATTCATAACTAGACTTGATATAAGACACAAGGACTGTAGAGTTAACTGGCGGACTAAAACCTAATTTGAGACTTTTAATGATAAAGCGAAACAAATCTTCCTTCCTCTAATTAAATATTTTAAGTTTATTTTATTCATTTATAAGTTATAACGTTCAAAATTTATTTAAACTTAAATTATATGGGATGGGATTGCGACGAAAGAAAATTGATTATTTAGGGCTCCGCAACAAAAAAAAGAAAAAGAAAAACAGAAAGAAATAAGAATTGGGAACCACTGGTCTGGAAAATAAATAACAAAAATACTTTTTTCTAAAAATACACATAATAAAATATTTTCCATTATCAAAACAGTAAGTAAAGAAACTTTCATTACAAAGTGATGAAAAAATTGTCATCTTCAAAAAATTAAGTAACGAAACTACTTTTGTTTTCGTTTCAAATAACGACAATAAAAAGTAGTTGCATATTTAAGAGGAAAAAAAATATCCAATACAGCTTTTAAATATTTTTCATGCAATATTTAAAAAAAAAAATCTTGTAACTGTTTAATGTTAGACAAAATTAAAATATTACATACATGTAAACTTCTAGCTTTGACAGTAACAGTGGATTGAAAAGAATCAATGGAAAGTTTTCTGCTACATATATGCGCAATGACCACTCTTGATTCAATTTTTAATATCTTTGTTCGTAATGTGTAAAAAATGAGTGCACATAAAGAGTCTAGATAGTTTTTCCTTCCAAAATGTTTTATTTTATGAAAAAATATATGCTTTGACCTATTTTATTCTGACAAATTCAATACCGGAATACTTTTTAAAAAAAATTCCAAAGTTACAGCATAAATGCTTTCTCTCGGAAAATAGTAAATAATACAAACATTTTCTAAATTAGAATAGTCTCCAAGTTCTAATATTTTGCTAATTACTCAGAATTTAGTCGATAAATCTGTTTTCCTAAGTTAAATTCTTTCATTCAAAATAATTTTCTTAGAAAATCTAAAATATTATTCTTTTATTTATTCATTTTTTTAAAAAAAATATCTAAGGAGCGTAGTTGACTACCTATTTAAAGTTGTTTCAGGACATCGACTTGATTTTTATGACTTTTATCATGCGAGCAGTTTCTTTAGTCTTTGAATTTTATCTCTAAAAAATTTTTAATTGCCAAATTTCTTTTCAGTATTTAACTAAAGTGTTTGCATTTTAAAAATGTATGTTCTTATATTAAATTCCTATTAGAAATTCAGAATGCAAAGTTAAATTTTAAAATATATGCTTTTTATAAAAATCCAAAGTATTTCACTTTTCCGCTAAACATGGCAGAAAACTTCGAATTCCTTAGCTTAATTCTTAATATTATGAAGTTCATGATTCTAATTTATTTTAGACCCAATTTTTAAAACCGCAAATCCATGGAGTATTTCTCGTCTCCCAAAAAATGTTAGCGAAGTTAATTTCCAATTCCCTAACACTATAGTTTTTTTCTGAATTTTATAAGTTTTGTAAATGTAATTTATTTTAAAATCTTTTCTTAAGACCATAATTCCATTGAGTATTCCACGTGTTCCCAAAATGTTGCTGAAATTAACTTTTAATTTACTAATTCCTCAGTTTTATTCTGAATTTTTTTTAATACAATTTTTACTTAAAACCTTTTTTTTTTTTTTTGAAAAGCCTTAATTTTATGGATTAGAGTACTTCTCCCAAAGATATTTCGGAAATTAACTTTAATTTCTTGGCTTTATTCTCAATTTCATGAATTTTTTCTAAGACCATAATAAAAATTAGAAATCATTGTCCTTTATTTGTAACTAAAAATGCAACGAACAATTTTCTATCAACAACAATCAATTAAATTTTTTTTAAAAAGAACGACTATCTCATTATTTTCTTTTTCATAACTGAAAGATAATATTAACTATTAAAATTCTTATAAGCGATATATATTTCTCTCCTTATATACTTAGCGCCTCATTAAATTTTCTTATGACTCATCACTCTCTATTAAAATTTTTAAATAAAAACTGATTAAAATATTTTTTTCTTCATACATAAACTACTTTTATTTAATTGCAAAATTTAGAATTCTGAAAGATAGTCTCATTTGTAAATGATAATTTAAGGATCACAGTTTTAGTTGTAATAAATAAAAAAGGAAAGTACCTAAAATCAAATATTTTGGAACTAATCTTTAAAATATATTAAATTAATTCAATAAATACTTGAAATGATCGTTATTTTAATTTCAAAAAATAATAAATTGTGGCTTCTTTTTAATAAATAATAGGTGACTCCCACTAGATACTCGAAATAAAAGCAATAGTATTTTTTTCAAAATACAATTCTTAATTAAAATTAAACAATAAAAATTTTATTATTATTGAAATTTACATTTTTCTAAATTTGGTAGCTGTTGGCTGCTGGTATAAAAATTTTGATCTCAAGCAATTTTTAATTATTATTATCATTTTAAATTTTATTTCATACATTAATTTTTAGGCAAAAGATGGCGCTTTAAAATTATTGGTATTCTAACATACAATTTTTCCAGTTAAAATTCTCTCCAGTGCCAACTTAAGGTGGAATGGACTATAACAACAGTTATTATTTTATAACTAATTTTAAGAATAAGGAGAAACGTCATCATTTATTGTTTGCACAAAATAATTAAGACACTTTATTTCATGCAAAAATAAATTTAAAACGCCACACAATTCATAATTTTTTATTTACTTTTTTTTTGAAAATGTAATTTTATATGTAATTTAACGGTATTTCAGCATGACATTTTTTTAACAGTTTTCAAACAACAATTATAAATTTAAACATTTATATTAAGCATAAAGATTCTTCCTTTTCTTTTAAGTTAAATGGTATAGGTATTTTAAGTAAATTTATAACGATTTAAATTCTCACATTTTTATAAATACAAGGTGTTCGAAACTTTAAAATAATATATTTAGTTTCAACATAACTAATAAACTATAAACGAGCATTAAAAGTCTTTTACAATAATAACTGGCAATTTTATTTTCCAAGCATATCAAATATTTTTAAGTTTTATATTTTGCGTTTAACGCAGTTTTTCGAAGATCTGTCGCCAAGGTAAATAAAGAAACCATAGTGTAAGTGCCTTACACTTGGAGCGATACGATGATTCTAAACTATATATACAATCTTGATGTGAAAAATTATCTGGACTTTAAAGCAGACAAATTTTTTTAGGTATCTTTAAAAATCGCCAATTCAGTTTCATTTTTCGAATTAATGAAAATTATCAAAATCATTGCCGTATTCTTAGTTTTTTGCAAATTTTTATGAGCCCAGGTAATGTAGCATTAGAGTAAGTTTTTAAATATTAAAAAATTAGACCGTAAACGCTTTTCGTTTTCACAAAACTGTGGCTTTTCTCCATATTGGCGTTTTGATCCATTTTCAATATAGCATATATAAAAATAAAAATAGCGCAAAAAAGCATCATTTCATATGACGACGGAGCCTACGAAAAACGACCTTTCAATATAAGCTTTATTTTAGACAAAAAGTTTCCACAAAAAAAAAAAAAAATTTAAATCAAAATTCGTAAAATCCTTATTTTACCTTTACATGCAATATATTAGTGTCATTTCATAAAACAAAGTACTTCTATTATATTTCTATACATTTTCACATAAATTAATGCAAAAAATTTCCTAGGAACTTTTTTTTTGTGTTAAATGCTTTTTATCATACCAAAAGGTATATTACTATTTAGTAAATGAAAATAAACCAAATTTAAAATGTATAAAATATAGATGCCAAAACATTTATCTTTTATCGAATAATATTTGGATATGAAATTTTAATGCGTATGAAGTGGAGCTGTGATCACTCATCGAGAGTGCAGGGCAATTAAGAAATAAATAATTGTAAAATTTTCTACAATATTTACTTGCTTAAAAACATGGTTTTATATGTTATAATTATGTAACATAAGAAAGTATGCTTTAAAATTCAGTAATGGCATTAATTCAGATGGCAGTAATGTTCAGTAATTCTAATTTTCTGCACTTTTCCGGATTTTATTCATAATTTCACAAAAAATTAAACTATGCATTTAGTTTCGTTATAAAAAAATTATGAGATTTCAAAATCATTTTTTTTTCTTTATTTCGAATGGCAGGCACTGAACTTTAAGATTTCAAAATCTTATTAATTCTGAAACATTATAAATAAAATAAAAAATTTTTGAATGAGTAAAATAAACTTTGAATGCTAAGCTGCTGCCATCTATTATTAGTTTTTAATACAAACGACATTTGAACACTCTTTTATTACGAGGAACACTTAACAGCACCGTGAAGTTTTAATTTTAACAACTATTTTTAACAATAAAACACCCCTGTTTTATTTTCTTACATAATTCAACATTAAGCACACGAGGGTTGAGCATTTTCTAAAAATTTTAATCTAAACTACAATTGGCGTTTTTTGCTTTGACTCATGCATGCTTTCGTAAATTTTATTTGGCGTTTTCTCATAGAAATATTGTTAGTTAACACAGACACATTATTTCCCTTAATTCTTATTTATCATTCCTAATTTCTGATCATGCAGTGTAATTCTCAAGTTTTATATAGAATTGTGTTTTTTTAAAATAATTTTTAGTAAAATGTTGAATCTTGGCTGATAAGAGGAATAAATATTCCACCTTTTCATTAAATGAAGAATTTCAAAAATAAATCCTACTTTCAAAGGAAATAAATACTAACGCTTTTTAACAAAACAATGGAATGGAAATATTAACACTTAATAATTATGTATAACACTTAATCATGGAAATATTAACACTTATTAACTATGAAAATATCAACACTTTATAACAAAATTTAAAATCATATCAACATTTGATTTAATAAAGGCTAGCATTTTTTGAGAAAAATCAGTTACCCCTTCCTATTAAGTTTATAGGCAAAATTATTCGAAAATGATGGAGTCAACGAATATGACGATTTCATACATATTAAAAAAGACTATATGGAATTCTCTGCTAAAAGAGCATTTTTCTTCTTTTTGATAAAATAAATATAATACTATGTGTATTTTTCATAATAAGCATTATGAAAAATACACATTCAAACTTATAAATAATTATTTTTTAAATTTAATTCTACACTCCGTGATTAAATGATTAATTGAAACAGAATACGAATTTCTTCATGAGTGCTTTGTTTTGTTCTTTTGATTAGTGATGGAATATGTGTATACGATATGTGTTATAAAATCAAATAGACATCGACTGATAATCATATCATTTTTGAATAATATGTTACGTTTTACGAAATTAAAATGCGATACAGAAAAAATGAATAGAGAATGGACAAACTATTCTATAACTATTATTATTTTATAACTAGAAACTATTTTATAACTAGACTATTTTATAACTAGACTATTTTATAACTAGAAAACACCTAAAACACATAACAGATTTATATAGCTTTGAATCTGCTTAATTTAATATATATTTACTTTTTAGACGAGAGATGGCGCTGTAAAATCAAAAGAAAATAAAACGAAGCCGGATAAATTGATTCTGTCGCCTTCCATGTCCTGACCGGAGTTAGCTTACTCTGTAATCCCTAGGGAGGTCAGGGCAGTGGTTCCAGGTTCGATACCTTCGGGAAGTGGGAGTGACTAGCCTCCTGCGTTTAAGTGTTCATCGAGTTAGGCTTTCTAGAATCCTTTCTAAGAATCACCTTACGGCCTGGGTACACTGTCCTTTTGCTTGAATTTCTTTATAAATTAGGCTTTATCTGGCTTTTAAATAGTATTTGATATTCTATACATAATTATTCATTTCTTTTTAGTAATTTTTTTCTTTCATTCATTTTTTTTATAGTATTCTACACTTCACTATTCATTTTTTTTTTTTTTTTTGAATAATCTATTTTTTATGATGCTTCAATGAATAGCCACAGAATAGAAACTTTAGTTTTTAAGAAACCATTTCTTTTGAATTATTAATGCTTATCCTTTTTCTTAAACGCTCTTAAAAATGAAAAGCCGCAGAATAGAGACTTTAAACTTTAAGTAATCATTTCTTTTGAATACGTAATCTTTTTTTTAATACTCTAGCCTTTTTCATTCATTTCCTTTAATATTCGTTTCTTTTTAAATATTATATCGATATCTTTTTATAAAAAATCTTTTTAATTTAGCAATTAAAAAAATATTCAACTCGGATGTAAAAATTAATAAAAGTGGCTTTTGACCTATTGAATCGGAAGAAGAAAAAATGAATAATGACAAATGCATAATACAAATTTTACTTTTGAATACCTCACCCTTTTTTCTCTAATATTCCGCTCATTATCATTCCTTTCGTTTTCATACTCTACCACGTTTCGTAATTTTTCAAAAATATTTTGCACAATAATGCAGTCTACGTTCTTTAGTACAATCCCTTACTACAGAGACTCTATTATAGAGATTGATGTATAATGTCTCGTTTTAAAGACGCAATTTTATTTTAATTTAATACCCACAGAGCTTATTTCTATGTAAGTCTGAATATAGCGAAAATTTAAGAAACAATGCGAGAAATAAAACAAAAGAGCAAACTTGAGTTTTAATTTTGACAAAAACTTTTAACGGCTAATTACTAAAGATGCGCATAGATTAAAAAAACATTGATTTAAAACTATTAATTATAAAAATAAGCTTGTATCTGGAGAGGTCCAGAAAACAACGGAGCAAGAATCGCCACCTTTAAAAATCCTTCTGGATCTCGGGCCAGAGGAAGACCCCCAACTCGATGGCTGGATGACACTACTAAAGATCTCAAAGTAATAAAGATTAACAACTGGAAAAAAGTCGCCATGGATAGGAGGCGTAGGAGACTACGCGTGGTTGAGACAGTCAAGGCCTGTAAGGGGCTGTCGTGCTAAAGAAGAAGAAGAATTATAAAAAATATGAAACAGTTAGTAATTAATAAATGTGGTTTTTAAATTCACTTTTATACAAACATATTTTGATTTTATTATGTTCATATTTCACATTAGAAAACATTTGTCGACAATCATATGATTGTACGAATCCTCAACCTATCTGAAAGCACAATCGAGTAAATTTGCTAATCAGTACAAATTTCCAAAACATATTAAGTTTTGAGTTGTAGTGTTTTCATGGATTTTTACAAAGTTCTTGAACACAGCATTGTTTTTTTTCCACGAGTCATTTTTAAAATTCTATCTGTGTAGCCTTTACCTTCCATTAGCTAAAGCAACACTAATAGACTTGATAAAAAGAATATCCTCATCATTAAAATGGATATTCTTTTTAAACTAACCCAAAACAAAATGTTTCTTTACGTATGAAATTTTTTTTAAAAATTTTTAACAAAATTAAAATTTGTTAAATGCTTAACTACAAAAAATTTTTGAAACTTAAAATTACGTGAGATAAACAAGAACAAAAAAAGGATTCTTTTAATATTTACAGAAAGTAAATAAATTAATATACAATAAAACAAACTTTTTCCTTTGCTTTTATTAAAAAACTGTTTTCCAGTCGTAGTTGGAAACGAAAAAAAAGCTGTATTATCAAATAAACACCAGTTACGTACTGCAGTTAATAAAAGTGAAACGTTATGATGAAAGAAATATCCGCAACTATTTTTTTATCCAGTTTATGACGAAAGCAATAGTAACGTAGATTTGTTCTTAAAAAAAGAAGAGACAGAGGGCGCCACTGAAGTTAGCAAAACCTTTGCAAAAATTGCTCTTCCTTATTATTATTTTTTTTTTTTACATAATTTTATGAATTTTGTTTTTAAAAAATTACTTTCCATGATAAAAGCTAGAACAGACCGAATGACAAATTTAAATCCAGAATGTGTATTACGCATTATTATAAAAGTCTTTATGAACAGGTGAAGCAACATTGTTGTGGACGTTTTGTTGTAGTCGCAGTTGCATTCATAAAATTCCATAGATTATAAAAATGGTAAAAAAATTTTTAGAATTCACGCAAGTATCTCAGTCAGAAAAGCGTAATTGGATCGTTAGCTGGTGGATTTTGTTTTTCCTGTCAAATATCTCTGATGATCATTCTGCACACATAACCTTTACTTTGCAATCAGTTTTAAAATAACAAAATTTTTAGAAATTCATTTCGAATCTTGAGGAAAGATGAGATTTTTTTCGAAAAATAGGAGGGGAGTCGTATACCCTCATACCACCTTCCCTCCCACTGCACCTCTGAGTGTTATGTGTTCGTCATCCAATATTCAAACGTAAAAAATCCCTTAAGCGCAATTTTTTTAAAAAAAAATTTTTTTCTCTCAAACATGATTCTCAAACTTTCATTAAAAAATAATAATAAGTAAGTAAATGAAAAGAAACTTTTAAAGTCGGAAAGTTAATTGCAATTAACTTTCGTATTATTGTAATTATTATTGTAATAATAGAAATTAAACTATTATTGCAGTTATAGGTTAATTACAATTAACTTTCCTATTATAAAAAAAATAACTATTGCAATTAGTGGTGTGTTAGAATAACATCATACGCTTTCTATTCTATCAACCATTCATTTGATTTTACGAGCCAGTACATAAATCTATATAATTTGATTTTCCGTGTAGATTTCAATGGTATAAAGAGGATGTGTAATTTAAAAACTAATAGAATCAATAGATAGAGTTTATGAATAAAAAGATTGTTATGAAATCGGTATGATTTGAGCGGGGGGGGGAACTAACTGAAACTAACTCTAAAAAGTATTAATTAAAACAAGAAGAAATTAAACTTAATTTTCTGTTGATTGCAGGTCATTTTAATCTAATATGTTATTTTAACTCTACGCTGAACTAGAACTGAGTTCTTTTAAGAATTTAGTATAAAAGTTTCTTAATTGTCATTCTACAGTTAACTTTATTTCTATTTTGTAAAAGTATGCTGATATGTGAGAAATATTTAATGAAAAAATTTAACATTAAGATCAAAGTAAAGCACAGTAATATACCCACGGTATAGTTAATATACGTTTTTTAAGAGAGAAATATTTTTTAATCTTTTGATAAAAAGTTAATTTATTTTTCAAAAGATGGCGCTTCTGAGAAAGCAAATATAATGTTTTATTTTCATTCATATTTAAAGGAATTAAAGAGTCTCTTGAGTGGCTCATTCCAGCTCAAGCCTTTGCAGAGTGCGGACGTATCATGTCTAGCTCTGTGCGAAACATGTCTCATCGAACTGCCCGCGGCGGGAAGGTTAGCCCTCCCGGCCGCTCACGGACCTCATCTACCGATGTTGTATCTAAGTTAGATAAACGGTATTTACCGCCCAGCGACTACGACCACCATCAACTCACAGACTACCTACTATCGATCACTTCTGATTCAGAAAAGATGACTGATTTGAATCATGCATATATGCAGCTATATTTTTCAACGAATGATTCATACTACCTGGGACTCATCGGTGCAGCCACCAAAGCCATTAAAATCATAGATGCCAGACCGAAGAAGCTCCCTCCCCCAAAGACTAAGGAGCCCACACCGGAGAGTATTCCACCTATACCCACCACTACAGTTGACCAGAAGAAGGATACGGAGCCAAAAGCCGAGGCAGAACTACTACCCCCAGAGCCAATGGAACCTGAAACGACTTCAAATCCAATAGAGCCGACAAAGCCAGAGCAGACAGCCCCTACTCCAACAACTGAGATCACTGCAAATATCCCCACTGAAAAACAGGATAAGCCAGAGCCAACAGATATAGAAACACAGAAAGAGGACATCGAACCTCCGAAAAAGAAAAAGAAAAGGAAGAAGAAAAATCCTCCCTCAGAATCATCAGAAAGCAGCTCACCTGCAACCAACATCCCAGAACCTGTTATCCCACCTGCAGCCCATTCAGCAGAAGAGATTACAGATCATAAACAGACCGAGAAACTGCATAGCATCAGCAGAAATCTTAAATTTCTCATAAAAGGACTGTCAGTAAATTCCAAAACAGAAACTTTGGAAAAAGAACTCACAGCAAATGGACGACAACCAATACCTCCAATACTCCGTACAGCAACTGAAGAAGAGGCGGGGCGAAGGATACAAGCTCCTCCCCCTTTTCCTGATTATACTGCCAGATAGCCCGGAGAACTCGGATTTCCTCAACACCAAAGAGATGCTATCATCAAAAGTCCAGATAGAGCGTTTTAGAGGAGGACGATATGACATTCAGTGCTATCGTTGCCAAAAATTTGGCCACACACAAAAGAACTGCCAGTCTGATCCAGCCTGCATGAAATGTGCGGGTGATCATTTCACATACAAGTGCACTAAACCAAGAAGCCTGCCTGCCACCTGCGTAAACTGCAGAGGAGAACATCCTGCCTGTTTTACAGGCTGTGATGCGAGACCACGTCGACAGCCACAACAAAAGAACAGAGAGCACAGGAGTGCTACCCATACTGCCACCAGATTTCTTCATATCTTCCGAGAGATGCAAGAACTTCTTAAAAACGAGGAGCTGGTTCAGCTTCTTCGTTCCCTATTACCAGAAAACAAGCCTTAGTGACACCACTACAATCCGCCAGGTCCACTACTCCTTCCAGACAACTTCAACATCTTTTCTAAAGACATTATTTTAGGCGCCCACGGGCACTATCTTAGATGAAGCAGTGAAGTGTCCGCTTCGCGGACAGGTGCTGCGTTAACAACTTTAGTTCAAGTTCAAGTTCTTGAGTGGCTGGGACCGATAGCGCGGTCCTGTAATCCGAAAGGAAGCCTGGATTGTAGGTCGCTGGTTCGATACTGCTTAACAAAAGGTTGAGTAGAATCTGATTTAATCGAGTCAACTCTGCTCTGGGATCCGCACTATCGGATTCAGGTAGGAAGTTGACTAGGATGCACATAATTAGCATGTGTGCATAATAGATAGGTACCGTGCTTATAAGGACCTCCTGCTAAACAGCGTACTGCAATTCTTTTATTATATATATAAATCATTTTCATTATGAATATATATATATATATATATATATATATATATATATATATATACACTTAGTCTATTGAGGCTTACTATTAGACAGTGAAATGCAGTCATTTTATTTTTATTAAAAAAAATACAGAGCTAAGAGGCAGTCGAAACTTTGTGGAATTAATCTTTAGATTGATTTAAAAAGTTTTACGTTCCTAATAAATACCTGAATACTAAATGCTAAGAAGTTTATATAAAAAATTATTTTTATTATGAAATATTAGCAATAAAAATTATAATTTTATATAGTACTTGGGGAATCTGACGGTCACTCGCTTCCCTCAACTCTTCCCAAGAGTGCTGTAATCACCATTTTCTTAACGATAAACTGATTGTTTGATCGAAATTTCTAAGTTTTATACTTTTGACATATCTTGAAATGCCTTAGAATCTTAACTTAGATTCAGTTTCATAGATTTAGTTTCCATTTTTATTCTGATAAAATTGAAACCTTATGACTTTTCTAGGCTACTAATATTTTTGCAATTTTATCTTCATTATTTTAATTGCGTCAATCATTTTTAATTTACTTTTATGTGCAAAGAAATCTGAATTAATTTCTTATACCGTTACATGTACAATTTTATCTTTTAATTTAAATTCGTAAGTAAGTCCATTTCGCCAAAATAAATTTACTTTATTATAATCAATAGAATTTAGTATAATTTTAACGCATTAAATTTACAGTTATATTATTTATAATGACTGTAATTTTTTTCCCCTGACATACCACCACGTCAGCTAAACGTTGTCTCAATTGATTTCTTAAAAAAATATATCGTATTTTAGATCATAGATGGCGCCAATTTTTATGCATGAAATTTGGAAATTGTAAATATCGAAATTATACTTTCTTTATTACTAGTAATAACTAGTTGTAATAATTTGTTAATCACTGGTTTTTTCTTGGAAAAATTTTAAAAAGTAAGGGAGAAATTAATTATTAAATTCTTAGAACGCCCATGAAAGATTTTTTTCTACTCATAATTAAAAAAAAAGAAAAAGAATTCATGTGTTTTTTAAGGGGAAAGAACTCACTTGCTTTTATTTATTTTGTGATTGCGCGTGTTTTTTTTTCTTCCTTGAGGCATTTTTAGAACCAATAAATTGGTCATGACTTCCGTGTTTTAGTACGGATATTCCGAAAGCTTTGCATTTTTTAATACGGATATTCTCGTTTAAATCACAATTTTTCGTTTCGCCTTTCGGCCTTGAGGAGTAAAAAATAAATAAAATTAAGTATTTAAAATTTGAAGAAAGTAATTTTTTAAAAAAAAAGCATCCTTAAAAACTTATTAACATTATTCAATGTAAAATACAGAAATTTTTAATGTAGCAGTTTTTATTCACATATTTGAAGTATTATTATTAACTAAGACACGCAATCAGAGTTTTCAAATCAAAATATCGAATAAGCGAAATTTTCATAACTTCCTGCTTCCTATTCAAACTTCTCCAGTTTCGATGATTTACTAATTTTCAAAATTTCTGGTTCAAACTTCTCTAGTTTGGATTTTTGTCTAATCGCATTAGGATTGAAAATTTTACGTAGAAAAATGATAGTTGATCAATAATTTTTAATATAATATTTCCTTTGAAGCATTATTTTTAGTAAGAAAAATAAAGACACAAACTCTTAAAAAACCATTTTAAGTCCATTCCATTCTTTTACACTTATTAAATAAAATACGATTTTCCAAACCAGAAAAAAAAATTTAAAAACATTTAAGATGTCAATTTAGTTTAGATCAGTGTTTCCCACCGGGAGGCAATTCGAAAATGGACTCTACAGGAGTTTAACCCTTTTGCTTTGGGCGATTTAAATGCAATGCGAGAGAATTTAATAAAACCGTCAATATCAGCATTTCTTAAAATGGTTCTCGTGAAAGATGTAAAAGCTATGCCACTCAGTAACAATACTGTTAGCAGAAGAATAGGCGAAATGAGTGAAAATATTGAAAAACAACTTGTTAAAAAGCTGAAAACTAGAAAATTCTCAGTGCATATGTATGAATCAACTTTGATAGACAGTGTGGCAGTATTGATAACTTACGTAAGATATACTGATAAAGGGCATTTTTCTGAAGAAATGTTGTTCTGTTAAATATTAGATATAATAAGCTAAAAAACTTAGATGTCAATAATGTACCAATGAAAAATATAACATCTTGTGCTGCAGATGTTGATCCTAATATAATTGACAAGAAAAATGGCTGCTAAAAATTGATGAAAAGTGAGAATCCAGGAATGATTTTTGTGCATTGTGTTATTCATAAGGAAAACTTGGCTAAAAACAGCTAAAAACATATCTCCTGTTCTAAATGAAGTACTACATTCAATAATTTAAGTATTACGTTCAGTGTATCAATGCTATTAAAACTAACGCCAAATGTGACCGTCTCTTCAACCTATTTTGTGAAGAACAAAAAGCAGACCACGTTAGACTTTTACTTCACACTGAAGTAAGATGGCTCTCTAAAGGGAACTGCTTTAAAAGATTTATGGAACTGTTTGATATTCTTAGTGATTTTTTAAGCGAAAAACCTAAAATGAAGTATCTGTTAACAGTCGATGATAAAGCATTTGTGAGTTATTCAGCCGATATCTTTGAAAAACTAAATATATTAAATAAGCAACTTCAAGGAACAAATAAAACTCTTGTTGATGCAAAAGCGAAGATATTGGGTTTCCCTTATTGAGCTATGTCAGAAATATATATTTACAACAAAAACTTTGAACAGTTTCATTGGCTCCAAAAGAGTGAAGTAAATGGCACCGCTTTACTTGTTATTGCCGATAATCTGAAAATTCTATCGGCTGATTTAAAAGAAAGATTTTCTAGTTTAAAACAAATTGATTTTCCAAAAAGGATGATGTGGCTAATGTTAGTGGATTTGTCTGATATATCAAATATGCAGGGTCAAGAAGAACTCGCAGAAATGCAAAATTATGAGTCAGCTAAAATTTTATTGAATATAAAAGGAGTGATGGCATGTCTTTGAGATGAAACAGAAATCAAATACCCAAATTCAACCAAATGTACGAGAACTCTATTGTTAACGTTTCCGTCTTCATATTTAGCTGAATGTGGATTTAGTGCCGTAAATGATTTACTGGTAAAAATAAACAAATCGGCTGGATATAAAACAGCTGGGAGACTTGAGGCTGAAGCTAACCAAATTGGAACCTAACATAAAATCTCTGTGCAGCAAGCATCAAGCGCAAGGATCTCACTAAATTAAAATATTATATTATTATAGAAAAATCTTTATTAAAATTATTTTGATATCATTTAAATTTTAGTTTTTCATTATATGGTTTGAAATTTTACAGTGCTTCGTTAACAATTTCCTAGTGATTTCTTCCTAAAACCTATCATTTAAGTTTCTTAAGCGCTCAATTCAATTTTTTTAATATTTAAAATTATGTATATGTTACATAGGAGGGCATAAGAATTTTAGAAAGGCTTAGGTGGGACATGGCACAAAAAAGGTTGGGAAATACTGGTTTAGATATATTAAAGCTTGTTAAAAAGCCTATGTTACGTCTGTATGTCAATAGATGGCGCTAGCTCCTTGTTGAGAAGCGAAAATTTAGTTACAATTCGGTTTTCAAAATAAATAGTTTTTTGTAGAAAATTTTCTCCCATTTATCCGTATTGTTGCAATTTTCCAGCACTAGAATTTTTTCTGCAATAAAGTAGGTTTTTTTAATTTTTTTTTAATGAGAAATGATGGTTTATTGATGGCATATCGCAGACTGCAGGTAAGAAAATCATTTTCTTACCAATTTTCTATTGTCTTTAAGTACAGATTACCAATTTTTTTAAAATATAAATCTGAGACAAACCCGTTTCAAAGATTTATTGATACTTTCGTTTTTCAATTAGTTCTTTTTTTTTTTTTTTTTTTTTTTTTTTTTTTTTTTAACAGTTGACGAGTGGGCCAGAATAATTTTATTGATCATCTACTATGATATATTTATACTATAATTATTCTAGTTTTGATTTCTTGTATCATGGATAAATTAAAAGCAAAGCGTTCAGTTTGCTGAACGGCATTTACTAAAACATTAAATCAGATTTAAGTGATTTTGGGGATTTGGAGAGAAAGAGATTTATATATATATATATGGGTGTGTGTAACATAAAAAGCTTCTATTAATCTTTTTATGTTAGTTTCTTCGCTATAAAACAATTCCTAATTTATTACTAATTAATTATTCAAATCTAACTGCTTTCTCACACTTTTAGATGCTGTATCCTGTTTCTAAATTTATTTTTGGCCCAAGTATGCATAAATTTAAATAAAGACATTTTTCCCTTTAAACTTCGTGGGAATCAATGAACCTAGTTCATAAACTAATAGTAATTTCTGAGATTTCCCTCTTTTCCTTAAATAGAGACAGTTTAGGATTTTTTGCAAGATTTTCCCTACCAGAAAGACTGATCGCCCATGGAGTAAACTACACTTCTCGTTCGCCACTCATCAAAGAATGACCTTATAAAAGTTACTTTCTTTCATTAAAATCCTGTGTCTGTTTTCCTGCTCGTGTCGACTGCGTCATTTTACAAGCCGAGCAGGATTATAAGAACTAATGAAACGGGAGCAGGATAATATTAAATGCTAAAATGCTTCTTCCAAACATTAAAAAAAAAAATTAACTGAAAGAACACACTTCTACTATGTTGAGCATATAACGAACGGATCGAAATTGGACTTCACAGCGAAATGTCAAAACTTCAAACTAGAAGAGAATGCTGAGCAGTTTATTTCCAATGCTGCGAAATTAATTGGATTTGGATGAACCTTGACCCTGGCTGGCGACATTTTCCCCTTCTACCCAGAAATCGAAAGCATAATCTGCCACAATTTCTCCTTCACTTTCGGCGTTAGTTTGTGACTCATCTTAACGAAGAAAATTGGTTTATTTAACTAACTGTCCTGCTTACTTTTGAAATGGAGCGACTATAGAGAAAACATTAAGAAAGAAAAAAGTTGTTTCGTTTGCTCCACCTTTTCGAGAATTCCATGCCTCTAAAGACCTGTTCCATATTTTTGATTTTGTGCGTATTACAAAGTGGCAGCGATTCTACATTTCCAGAAGTTCATGTTGGTGGCACTTACTTTTGGCCAAAGCGAGCTGTGTTCAGTATGTGAACTTTAGTGGATCGTGCTTATTGGTGAAATCTTGTGAACAAAAATGGATGAGTGCCATGAAAGGCTTCTTTGGGGGGATTAATATTTTACACATTTTATATCAATTATACTTACTTGACAAATCGTGCTCTGATATTTTTTAATATTATTCTCCAGTTGAAATTTTTAAACGTGAATGCTTTTGAATCATTCACGCTCATATCTTGAAATTTGAACATATAATTTTATGGCTATTGATATTTATATTTTAATAATATTTCCATTTATTGATATTATTATTCAAAGGTTTACCATATTATTTGTTTTAATTAAATAATAATATTAAAATTTAGTGTTATCATCATTTTTTTTTCACTTTTGATTCAGTATGATTATAATTTTATTTATTATTTAAGAATCACTTTTTTTATTGCATTATATATCACAGTGTGTATTATATTGATTGTAGAAGTAAAATTTAAAATTTTATTTTATTATGGTGTTTAAAAAGAAAAATATGTGCTATTCATATATTTAAATTTCTTTTCCTTCTAAATGTTATATTTAATTATTGAAATTTGATTATTTGAATGCCCTTATGGAGTGGCAAAAACTACAATTTTAACATGGATGAAAACGTTAAAAGCAATACAGAAAATTCTGAAAATGAATTAAATGATAATTTACAAAAATTAAGTATAGATTAAAATGTACAGGATAAACCAGACATAGTAATCTTTGAGCCGGACATTGGTGTTCAATTCACAGCCTGGCTCAAACATTTCGAAAAACAATTTATCGATGCTAAATTAAATTGCAAATGGAAAGTTAAAAATTTTCAAAAATTCATTAAAGGTTCAACTTTGAAATTGTACATTAATAACTGCCTTAATTGTAATTCATATCAAGAAATAGTTGAAATTTTTCAAGAGCATTATTTTTCACTTCCTTTGACTTTAATGATTTTCAAAATTTAAAATTTTCTGGTCAAGATAAAGACCTAAATTCATATTTTACTGAAAAGGTAGAGTTAGGTCGAAAAATAAATTTAAGTAATGATCATATAATTGAGGGTCTGTCTATTGGTTTGCCCCCAAATTAAAACACTTTTGGTTTTAAAAGAACCCGATTGAATGGCTCACAATTGTTTCAAAAATAATACATAATGTACCTACCGTCTTACCCCAAACTGAAACTAAACAAAAATTACCAGAATCCAAATTTAATGGGTATAGACCTCAATATCAAGGCTGGGCACCAAGGCGGCCATTCATTAATGACTCAGGTAATCCAAATTATAATCCTCGACAAAATCAAAAATTTTCCCGGCCAAGTCAAAGTTATAACCAAAAATCCCAATTTAGACCTAGAATTCAAAATGAAAAGTTTCATAAAAATAAACAACAAACAAGTCATTTTGCCCAGGCTTCCCAGGAGTTGCCTCCTAACCCATGTAAATACTGTGATAAGCTTGGTATAACCAATACTTATCATTTGGACAAAAATTGTATAAACAAATCTAATTATCTTGTGGCTGAGAAATAAACTCAGTCTAAACAAGAAAGTGACCAACCACAAAATTGACAATTAATAGTATCCGGATACATACACACTAATAATGAAAACCATAAAAGTGACAAATACCCGATTTTGACAAATAAAACTATCCTGTTGAATATTGATATAGGTAGTACTTTAAATATCATCCCAACTAAACTTTTTGAAAAACTTCCAAAAGTTTAGTTGGGATGATATACACTATCTGGCCATTAATGACCGGACACCCCTCATTTCGGATACATGAGGTGCTAGTATCAAGTCAGTAGGGCGTAGGGCCGCCACGCGCCTAAATCACAGCTTTAACCCTTCTAGGAAGTCTATCCACTAGGTGTTGGTACACGGCGGCAGGTATTGCCCGCCATTCCTCCTGTAACATGGCGAAGAGTTGAGTGGTGATTTCGGGGCATTGTGGTCTGGCCCTCAAGCGGCGCTCCAACTCATCCCAGAGATGCTCAATTGGATTGATGTCGGGACTTTGGGATGGCCAGTCAAGCTCTTGCACCTTCATTTCATCAAACCAGTCCGTGATGGCATGTGCTTTATGAATGGCAGCGTTATCGTGTTGAAACACAAACGGGCCATTACCGAACTGTTGCAACAGGGTGGGAAGCGCCGAATTGTCCAGGATGTCTCTATACCCTTCTGCGTTCAGGGTTCCACGCACTAACACCAAGGCTCCGAGGCCAAACCATGAGAAACAGGACCAAACCATAATTCCTCCACCGCCGAACTTCACAATGGGGACAATGCACTCCGGTAGGTACCATTTTCCGGGCATTCGCCAGATCCACACTCGTCCATGAGTGCCACAACATGTAGCGTGACTCATCACTCCACATAACGCTTTTCCATTGCTCTTCTGTCCACTGGCGCCGTGCTCTGCACCACTGAAATCGGTGGCGGGCGTTTGATGGAGAGATGTTTGGCTTATGTGCTGCTGCTCGTCCATGGAATCCTTGTGCAATCAGCTCCCGACGAATGGTACGTGCACTGGCAACACTGGCAGATGCAGCCCGGAAGTTGGTAGCGACAGTGTCCAACGACATTTGTCGGTTTACCTTCACTACACGTCGAAGAGATCGTCGATCCCTGTCGGACATTATTTTGGGCTTGCCGGGTGGGGACTGCGGTTTTTTACTCCCTCTCATTCCCATTTCAACACGACGTCACCAACTGTTGACTGTGGTACCTGAAACTTGTCGGAGATGGCACGTATGGAATGACCAAATCGGTGGGCGCCTATGATCATGCCCCTTTCCGCCTCATTCAGCTCTCGTCGTCCACTCATTTTCACTGTTAACGCTCGTATGGCCGTCGCCTGCTTGCGAGTGGTCTTTCCCCCACCACAGGTTCCGTATTTATTCCACCAGGACGAGTCCACCTGCCGTTCAAGGGGTGTCCGGTCATTAATGGCTAGATAGTGTATTATGATGTCCAAAAAGAAGAAAAGAACTTTGTTAATGTAAAACAAACAAAAGGTATTTTGCAACTTGACCAAACTTGTTCTTTAAATTTAAAAATTGGAAATATAGCTTGGTCAGTGGAATTTTATATTTTGAATACTGATCTACTTTATGCCATATTGGGTTTAAAGGAATGTAATGGGTTTAAATTCGTAATCGACTATGTTAAACAAGTTGTAATGCAAAATCGGAGAAGATTGATTACTTTTTGGGATTATAAAAGCAACTTGAAAAGTTAGCAACCCCTGAAAAGTTGGAAATTTAGTTAGGTGCACCCAGGGGTAGTCCAAGAATTGTTATGTAAGTAAACTGTTTAGATCAAGATGTAATTTGTAGTTATATACCTCTGCTTCTTAAAAGTTCTTTGCCAAAAATGCTTAAAAAATAAAAAATTTCATTTTTCGATGTCGGAACCGGATGTTTTGAAATAGAATTGCTCATCATCATCACCATAGTTAGCCAGACTACCCAATGTGACGAGCCAATGCTTTCCTTTGAAGATTTCTCCATGATGACTTCCGATTTATATTTGATCTCCAATTCTTTTCATTAATTGCAAGAAAATCGGACTCCATTGAGTCAGCCCATCTCAATCGCGGCCTTCTATGCTTTCTTGTCCCAGTGGGTCTAAAATGCAGTATCTTTTTTATTGTATTCTCATTCGAATAACGTGGGTCCTCCAATTCATTCTATTTATTTTTATGTACTTAATAATATTAGGTTGTTTATAAATCTTGTACAGTTCAAAGTTAAATCTCCTTCGCCAGTTATTGTTTTCATCTTCACCACCAAGTATACTCCGCAAAATCTTTCTCTCAAATATTGCGATACAATTTTCCTCCAGTTTTGTCATTGTCCAAGCTTCAGAAGCGTATGTCAAGATTGGCCGGACAAGAGTTTTGTTGATCAAGAACTTTGTTTTTCTAGAAAGCTCATAGAGAGCCCTATCTTCTCGGCTCATAGAGAGCCCTATTTGCCAAATATGGTCGGTTTTTTTATTTTAGGAGTCATTCTGTTTTCAATGGTAATAATTGATCCTAAGTATGTAAAACTCCTTATTGTTTCAAATCTATAAGAATTTATTTCAAGACAGGGATCTGTGACACTGTTTCCTGAGAATAACACGTATTTTGTTTTCTCTAATAGAATTGCTCATTGGAAGTGATATTTATGGGAAACTCTTGAACGGCCAGGTTAAACAGAGGGTCTCTCCTTAATTTGGACTAAATTAGTATCGTTAGTTTGTGGACAATTTGAAAAATCGTCTTTATCTTCTTCATCAGTTACCAAATCTCATTTAAACTTATTTGTTAATGAACTGAATGTGTCAGAACTATGAAAGTTAGAGACAATAGGTATACGTGAACCCAGTGAAAGAATGTTAAAAGACGAGGTAGATAAATTTGCCTATGAGCGTTTTGTTCGAGAACTAAGTCAAAGCAAAGTTATTGTGTTTCTCTGCCTTGAATTAATGAACCAGAAATTCCTTCGAATTGGAACTTAGCTGAAAAAAGACACTTTAGCACCACGAAATGATTGAAATTAATGAATCAGTATTCAGATTATGAGAATGTGTTTCTTGAATGGGAACAGGAAGATGTTATTGAGAGGGTTCCTCATTAAGAATTCGATACAGAATGTCACTATCTTCCCCACTATCCAGTAATAACGACTGATAGTCTAACGACAAAAATTAGACCGGTTTTTCATGCGTCATGTAAGGCCTTCTGTCAATGATTGCTTAGTTAAAGCACCCAGCCCTATAGAGCGGATACCAGCGATTATTTTGAGATTTAGAGAAAATGCCGCGGTAGTTGCAGATGTAAGACGTACTTTTGCGGTGACCTGTAGTCCGTTTTTGCTTGAAGCAGTAATACGTTATCAACTGAAAAATTGCTCCGAAGAAATGCAACCCACAGCAGAGAGAGAAATCTTATCAGGGATTCATGGTATATTTGACCTTATTAAGTTTCTATCTCCTGTTATTTTGCCAGCTAAGTTACTGATACAGAAGGCTTGATAGCACCGTGGGACGCACCCCTACCTGAAAATATCCGAAATAAATTTCTTCAATGGTTCAAAGAGTCAAGTCTTCTTTCAGATGTAAAAGTGCCTGGAAGAATCGGGTAGGTTCCAAGGAATATTGGTATAGACTCATATGCTGTGATGTAAACCAATATGTCAGTGCAATATTTCTTCATTGGTAAGATGAAGAAAAGATTCATGCACAGTTGATTGCTGCTAAGTCACTTGTTGCACAAGTTAAAAGGTTCATCATACCAAGATTAGAACTACTTGCATGCGTCCTAAAAGGTCGGTTGTGCAGCTATGTTTCAGAAACCTTACATTTATTGTCTGTGCTCAAGTATTTCTGGTCCAATTCCTCGACTGCTCTCGCATGGATCAGACGCAATGATCAGTGGGGAGCTTCTGTAGGAAATAGAGTTAGGGAGATGTGTCAAATGTCGGATGTTAAGCAAAGGTTATATGTTCCCGGGCCACAGAATCCAGCAGATCTCCCATCCAGTCCTACGAAGTTGATTAGTGCCAGATGGTGCGAAGGCCCTGAATGGCTTTAAACTTCGAATTACAATCTAAGTACGGAACCTTGTAAAGAACTGGTAAATACAGAAAAGAGGAAAGGTGTTACCAAATGCCTGATTATTAAAGCTGAAAATCCATGGGGGTTTGAAAGAATTTCAAAGTTTGGATATTTGCATGGGTGCTGAGATTTCTAAGAGATGCTCAAAAGAAGAGAATTAAAAAAAATTATTGACTGTGACCGAACGACTAGATGCTGAAAATATTCTTTGGTGATTGATTCAGCAAGAAATGTTTTCCAGAAGCAAACAATGTCGTAAATGGTTTGATGAATGTGAAGGATGAAGAAGTTTTAATCCGTGTTAAAACTAAAATAATCGAGCAGGATGAGGAATTTGCCTTCCGTTACCCAATCCTACTTCATGCAAAATTGTCTTATGTTTTCTTGTCAGAATTTGAACAATTTATTTTCAGCAATTGTCACGCCAGATTAGCAACTAAATTGAGAGAGAGAGAATTATTGGATCTAGACGTGAGATCAGGAACGTCATTACGACAGGCGCATTGTGTCGACGATTTATAAGTAAACCAATTATGGCCAAACTCATCCCTTAGACAGGGCTCGGGATGCGGGAATGGATCTTTGCTGTCTTTTGTTTTTGAAAAAGAAAGTCTGGATTGTGCTATTTTCTTGTGCGATCTATACATTTAGAGCTCCCTTAACACTGAGATCTTTATGCTAGAAGAAGATTTATTGCTAACAGGAGACGTCCTTCAATTGTGCATGATACAAACTTCACAGGAACAAGTATTTTGTTTAAACTGACCTATCTATGTTGGTGCCAGGGAATTGGCCTTGCACCATAAAGGTTCTGATTTCGAACTCCGGACAAGGCATGGATGTTCTTTCATTCTCTGTACTATCTGTTTTCACTTTGAGAGCAACGTTGGCCCACCTAATAGGGTGCACCTGAAAGAGTGGCCAACAAATCTGCCCTTCAAATGCCTGTATTGACAAAACGTGATTCCTCAGGAGGCATTTGTTTACAGAACTTAATTGGGAAAAAATCCAGACCACATCGAACTTATCTCCGATCAGGTTGAAATTCATTTCTCCAACAGCTGCTTGGAGGGGTGGATTTTAGGAGAGACTGATACGTTCCGTGAAAGAACTTTTAGTTCGAGTTCTAGGTCACTCTTCCTTGAACTTTGAAAAAATTAGCACTGTTTAATGTGATGTTGAGGGCCACTGTAAATATCAGACCTCTCACTTATATCAATGGTGAACCTGATGAATTGATGCCCTTTACTCCATCAATTTTCCTGCAAGACATTGTAGTAATAATGAAAAAAAAAAACTGCGTGATTTGGCTAGTGATTTAGTGATTTGGTAAATCGTTTGGGATGTAAAATATTTTTAATTACTTTTAAATTCCTTTTCATAAAAAACATAAATCATTCGCTTTTTATAAACATAAAAAGAAAATACTTTTGTTGTTGGAAAAAAATATTTTATATTTTGTCATCTTGAGAAGAATTTTAAAGTTTATAACAAATTTTACTCCGAATTTACTTACTTCAGCTTAAAAAAATAATTGATAAATCTTAAAGATAAACTGATAAATCTCTTGATGTCTGAGTTCAAAAGGCAAGGAACAATATAGGAAAAATCAAGTCAGTCAATAATTTTTTTCTTTAATTTAACAGAAAAAATAAATAAAAATAATAATAAAAGACACTCGCATTTTATAATGTGCGTAATGCGAAAAATTATTTTGATTCCAATCTCTTTCAGATTTAGAATTTTCTGTATGATACATATGCGTTTTTATGTCAAATGAAATAAAAATAATTTTTTTTTCCTTCAATTTAATATAATTTTTTTTATTTAAAAAGGTAGTTATAATAAAATTCATTCGTCAGATGGCGACACTACAAATACAACTGAATCACAATATTTAAAAGTTGTTATCAAAATTTCATTTACACATAAAATATTTATACATATTAAGCAAAATGAGGATGTGCTGTAAAATGTAATTGCTTTTATATTTGGATTTTGTATTTAATTGTGTTTTTAATTTAATTACACTTGATATGTGTAAGATTTATTCTCTTTGTATACTCTTTGCCTTTCTATTAGCGCCATCTTTGTGACGGACATCGAAAAATTAAAATGTTTGATTTTAAGATATAAATTTATACAACGCATTATAAACAAAAATTTACAGATTTGGTTTGAGGTGTTAACTTTAGCTTCAATTGCAATGCTCTAATTTAAGAAGAAAAAAAAGTAAAACGAGGTTTAAATTGGAATTTATCAAAATTTTATTTCTTGAAAAAGAAATAGATTTTTAAAATAAAGAATAATTTTATCAATACAAAAAGAGAGTACGAAAAAAAGGAATTGCATGTGCCTGTAACTGAATTGAATCATTATTTTTTTTGTATCTAATAAGATATAACGTATAATAGTCTAAGATGACGAGTACGAAAGAGAAAAAATACTATCCACTTGTTGTTTCAAAAAATATTTCCCAGTGTTCCGCGTTTCCGACACGTTTCAAATTAAAATAAATAAATAAATAAATAAAATGAAAAAAATAAATAAGTAAAATAAAATAGCAATAAAACATGTTTTTTGAAAATTACAGTGCACTTTTTATGCAGAAATAGAAAAAATATTATATTTTGTGCTGTTGGTATGATATATATACTCCCATTTTTATTGATCGAAAAAGTAAAAATTTTTTGCAAATGTAATAGTGCAAAAAAGGAAAAAAAATTATAAATAAATAAAGAAAAAGGAACTAATTGTAAATCATGAATATTTGTTTCGAATTTATTTTCCTATTTACAATGTAAAATTAATCAGAAAATAAAACTTTTTAACAAGTGAAATTTAATTTGTTATAAGTTAAAATTACGAAACGACATTGCATCGTTGATACTGTTTTGTCATTCCTTTCTCTAAAGATAGTATATATCCGCGAGATTGTATGTAATGCTCCTTGTTGAATAACCAGTTTCAAAGGTCCCTTTAATGACTTTAAGAATTTCAGAATCTCCAGTTTAAATAACTACATTACATTGCAATTAAGTACAATAGAGGGCGCTAAAGTAGTGTACTGAGCAAAACAGAGGTTGGTAACATTTTTGGAATAAGAATTCTTTTTTTCTTTATTTTATTTCAGTTATTTATTTTCTAGAAAAAGCAAAAGCTATAAGGTTGTTAATAGCAATTTTAAAGTTGTGCTAAACTAAAAAAAAAAAAAAAAAAAAGGAAAAAAAAAAAAAAAAAAGGAGTCCTAACGATTTATCTGCAAGTTTTTTTTTTGTTAGTTTATAAACTATTACAGAGATAAAGAAAATCTTTTATAAGAATTTAACGTTTCATGTTTCATATAATTTTTATTAAATGTGGTATTCTAACTGATTTGATGCAGATTAAATTTGTGTGTATCTAATTAAAGGTAGTTTGTACAGATTGTAATTTAAATTGATTTTTTTATTTTTTTTTAAAATTTTTAAACCAAGTACTTAAGTTATGTTTTAAAAAGATATAGATTGTCTTAGACAACAAAATCAAAGAATTATTGGAAATATGGCTGCAAGAAAAAAATTTAACCAATGCGAATCTATTAGAATTGATTTTTCTATAAAATAAATGTTACTAAAAATAATCTCTTTCAAGATTTTTAACTTTTAATATTAAAGAAACATTACCAATATTTGAATTTGGTAAAATTTTAAACAATGAATTTTTATAAACTATACTTTTGGTTAAAGGTTTTGTATAAGAAATTAGAGACACAACATTACGAGCAGAGAAAAGAATCGGGTACTTGCAACTCGAGAAGAAGACGATCACTGATACACGTACACGTGACTTATGACCTCAGCGTCAACTGATCGTTTATAAACAAGGTGGTGTGTGAAAGTTGGGCTAAGTTTCTCCATATAAGTTAGACTGTTACTTAACAAGAAGTTAGTTAAATACATCGAATTTGTTAAAATATAGTTCTTTCTCGTCTCTTTCTTAACTTAGATTTATTATTGTTTATGTATTTTATTGCCACCGTGATTTATTTTTGCTTTGTAAACCTGACAACTTCGATGCATAATTAGTTTGTTTATTACCTGGTTTCATGTTTCATGCTTGCCTTTGTGTTAGTAAGAAATATATAGTGAAAGTGGAAGAATCTTTGTGAAAGAATGTGCCTCAAGAGAATTGAAAATTGACGGACTTTGCTAGTTTGAAATAGAATTAAAAGGACAATTGCAAACTTAAACAAATGCCACGTTTCAACAACCAATCAGGATCGAGACACTCACACTTCGTCATTTACAGGTACCCCATTGAGTTATGCTACTCAGGTTTAATTTTTAAAATCTTCTTACTACAATACAATTTATAAGTGTGACTCGGTGGCGCAACGGTAGCGCGTCTGACTCCAGATCAGAAGGTTGCGTGTTCAAATCACGTCCGGGTCAAATTTATATCTTTTTCTGCTACAATGTCATTCGGATCTAAATATAACATGAAATCATCATAAACATCATGATTCAGCAAGCAGGTTCAAGGAAAAATTCTTAAAAAAATTTTTTGATTTTGTATAGTTTTTCATTTTAGCTATCATTTTAATTTTAAGATAATATTTCAGGAGAATATAATATGAACGTTGTTTTTTTTTCTGAAAACCTTACATTTTGTTATTTTTTTCCAATTTTTTGTTAAAAAAATATTTCGACATTTTCATTTCGAAGTAAATTAACCGATAGCATTTTTGCTAACAGCTTGAAGAATAACAATAAATAAATAAGTCACAAATAAATATATAAAAAAATAAATGTATAAAAAATAAATGCATGTAAAATATATATATTAAATAGCGAGTTGATTCTAACTTATAATATAACTTTATAGACTATAAAAAGCTTACTCATTTGTTTTTTGTATTACTTTGCAAATATTTTGAATCTTGTTTTCGCTTCTCCAAGACACGTTTCGAAGTAAATTTTGTACCACAGTGGACGGATCTTAAAGCCTAGCATCGCTGGCCGCGGTCAGTGTGCGGGTGGGTGACCACTTTGATCAGCCTGCGATAGGACAGAGGGAGGGTGGTATGGGTCCTCGCTAAACTGTTCTACAGCAAAGTTCTCGACTTCGAGACAAAGGTCGTCGGGAAGGGGGGAGGATGCATTTCCTCTGCAGAGGATCAAAATTGTCTTCGGATCATTCTTAGGGATGCTTTCCAGACCGTCACCAATAGCTCATTGGGCAGCTCTAGTGCAAACGTAAATAAATTGCATCTACAATTACAGCTACTATATAATTTCACACTAATAAATTAATAATGATTGTAATAAGAAAAAATAATAATTGCAAAAATAAAAATAGCAATAATTATAATAATAATAATAATTTTAATTATAATTATAATACTATAAAATATAAAGATTATTATTATTGCCATGATTATAACAAAATTACGAATAAAATAATGAAAAAACGCTGTTCTCTCACCAAAATCATTTGAGAAGTGGAATTTTAAAGTGTAGTTTTTGAGACGAAACTGCGTTTTCCAAATGATGAAGCCATTGTTAAATGAAAAATGTCATAAATAACTCGGAATAGTAGTGTGAGATGAGTTGGTTGGTTCTAACGCCACACGGGTAAGCCTGCTTGGTGAAACCGAGCAAATTTAAGGCAGCGATTCTTGTTTTTCAGTGGCGCTATCTATGGCCGAGAATTCGAGTTCACCACACCATACGTCACACCTGTTTATAAGGCGGACCCATTCATTCATCCATTCATTCATCCACAGATCGTAATTTTGAGCTGAATCAGAGAACGATCGATCTCCAATCCAGTACCCCCAGAGGTATTGATTTGTTATGGGAACATGGAGGACTTTGCTGCATCAGTCACCAACTACACGAGGAGTCTTCGACCGGCGGGGTTCGAACTCACGAACTCTCGGACATGGGCCCAGCACCCTACCGACCAGGCTATCCCGGAACTATCTAATGTGTACTCAGGCTATCACGGAAGAGTAGAAATCGACAATCAATACCTTCTTCTATCAAAGGGTACTCCCTGATAGATTGGAGTTAGAATGTCTAATGTAGTAGTGAATAGATGTTTTAATAATTGTAGTGGTAGTTACGCCACTATTCTTCTCCAACAGAATTTTATAACGGATGGAATTTGATGAATGGATACCACTTGTTTCTGCATTTGCGAAAGACCGGGAGAGTTGTATTAAGTTGACCGGATTTTGAGCTTTTGTCATGAGAACTGTATTAAGTTCACGGTTGTGTGCGTGGTTTTTTTTGTATTGCTATTAGCAGTCGAGTGTGTGCAGGATCCTGTAATGTGTAAGCGAGATTGAGAAGCAACAGCGATAGGAGGAAGCAGTCACAATTAGCTAGCCTGCTTTTGAGTGTGTACTACCCTGCGGCGTGTCCATAGCCCGCTCGCGGATCACCAAAGTGGGGAGAGTAGATATCAATAATCAAAGTATATCCCAAGATAGATTCGAGTTCTCATGTATTATATACTAGTGGATTGATGTTTTAATGCTTGTAATGGTAGTTACGCCAAAGTGGGATTCATATATCTTATTAAGATTAAATATCAATAACAATAATTACTGTAGACATTAATAACAGTAAGACTAACTTTCTAATAACGACTACCTGACTTTCGAAATGAAAAGGATATAAAAGTGAGAATTTTGAATTGTTGAATTGTCTCTTATCATTTTCACAAGTCTGAGAATCCCTGTTTTTGCGTTAAAACTTTAATTACTTTACTTATTTTAATAGGAATAAGCAATTT